>NC_065527.1:4377199-4377360 GCF_006386435.1 Epinephelus moara
AATAACCAAAAGGCTCTTTTTTCCACCGTAAACAAACTCCTTAATCCCAGTGACAATATTTCAAACTCATTCACCGTTGAAAAATGCAATTCCTTCCTCTCATTTTTCCAAACCAAAATTGACACCATCCACAGTTCTCTAACCACCCCCCACACCCCCCC
>NC_065527.1:4384135-4400903 GCF_006386435.1 Epinephelus moara
AATTGTTGTTTTATTTGATGTGTTTGAACTGTCTCTGTAAAGTGACTTTGAGAACTTTGAAAAGCGCTTTTTAAATAAAATGTATTATTATTATTATTATTATTATTATTATTATTATTATTATTATTATTATTAAAGGCAGCCAGTGTTATGAGGGAGAAATACGGCAGGACATGAACAAAACTTAAAATGGCGTATTCCTTAAATATTTTTCTTAGATCAGCTCCTCTCCACAGTTCCTGGCGTGCGTTACCTTTCCATTTCTATACATTGTTTCTGTGAAGCGACNTATTATTATTATTATTATTATTATTATTATTAAAGGCAGCCAGTGTTATGAGGGAGAAATACGGCAGGACATGAACAAAACTTAAAATGGCGTATTCCTTAAATATTTTTCTTAGATCAGCTCCTCTCCACAGTTCCTGGCGTGCGTTACCTTTCCATTTCTATACATTGTTTCTGTGAAGCGACTGGAGGACACTCTGTCAATGGTGTCCGCTGATAACTGTGGGTGTTCATTAGTTATCCACCACTGATGCCAAACTCCTTCACTCAACATTCCTTTGTTGTTGCTCAACAACCACTATCAGCTGGTCCATGGGCTCACAGGAGCACACACACACACACACACACACATCCTTATATTCCAACATCTGTCTCCCTGGGTAATAAAAGCATGTGGCAGGAATGGATGAATCAATCAGTCAAGGGACACACACATGCAGCAGCTCACACACAATGAGCCGGTGATGCATGAGACAGATGCATAGTACACCTGGACACAGGCTTACGACAAAATGGAAGTGATACAAAGGGAGGGAAAGAAAGAGATGCTGGCCGCGGGTGTCATTACATCATTCATCTCCTGCTGTGAACAGAAAAAAGAGACTGGAAAAACAAACGACACACACATGCACGGACACACACATCGAACTGTAGAATAACATGTTGCTCCAAGCTGATATCAGTGTACTCTACAAAATATGGATCAATAGGTCTTTCGAGAGCAGAGGAAGTGCTATAATCATGATGTGTCAGTCAGCTGTTATGTGTACCTGTAGCTTCTCCCCCCCTCTGATTGTTAATAACAGTTACTGCAAAGACCAGACAATCAACTTCATCTTCACAATATACTTCAGCAAATAGCCTGTTGCTCATCTTGTGTGTCGAGAGCACAGACACCAAAATGGTCCGTGTGTCTCTGTGTTACATTGCTGTAGAGGCTCTAAAGCTAAACAATATACACTACTGTAGCGCTTTGTAAATCCTGGTCGGATTAATTGAGAATGTACAATAACAATTTATTGTTTTGAGATACCATGAAGGAGAAAATAGCAATGGAAGCTTTTGTTTACGTGAAGTATATGTGAATAAGGAACGTATTAGTGAAAGCTGTGTGCTCTTTATTTGGATTATCGCTCAGCGGAGTGGACTTAAGAGTTTTAGCGTGGAGCACTGGAGCTAACAAACCAGGCATGACTCTGCAGTTTGTGCTCTAAAAAGTTCGAGGTACAGTCCATGATTTAAATATAAAGGAAGGGGAGCTAAACCAGCGACATTTAAAACACAAAACTGGAGCATGATGTCACACCAAAGTGATCAACAGGCTTTTAAATACACTGACTAATACGAAACAATGACAAAGTCATGCTGAGAAACAGAATGTATATTTGATATCTCCTCCTCGACTCTACACAGTATGTGCAGTGTTTCCCACAGAATAACAATTCATGTACGGTTGTAGACGACTGCTTTTTGTGTTTGTGTCCCTTTGTATCATTCTGTGGAAGTTTTTGCAGGTCCGTGAATGCAGCACTTCTTTTTCCTCTGCAGCAGTTTTTGGAGTTTGAGGTGGACACTCGATGAGTCCTGATCAAAGCTGATCAGATCAGATCAATGGTCAAGAGGATCAGCTGCTACAGAGTAGTGTTGCACGGTATACTGGTACCGACGGTAGACCGCGGTACTTAAACACCACGGTACATATGATACCATAATGTTGGAGTACTGTAGTACTACGGTACCTCAGGTACCACTACTGTGGGATAAGTTCAAAGTCCAATTGCAAGAGGGTGAGTGTCCATGCGCCGTCCAATAACGGCGCACGCTGGCCACCTGGCACTCAATATGCTGCTGCAGTGGTTTGTTTTCCAGTGACATTTCAGGTATTAGCTGAGCTATTGAGTATCTTTAAGCAGTGAAAGTTATTATTTCTTTCTTTTTACTTGTAGGTTAGATTTGTTTATATGCTACAGTGATTTGTTTTCCACAGAGCTCTACGGTGCGAGCATTTTACTCGCATTTGCGACTAAAAATAGTTTTGTGCAAGCAAAAAAAATCATTCAGGAGCACGCTGTGTGAGTACAGATTTCAACCAGCAGCAGAAACGAAAGGCGAATCCTGCCGGTTGTGGGTTGAACGGGGGTCACAGACACAGACAGGAATACGGCGGAGCAATATGGCCACCGCAAGATAACGCGGTTTACCGGCAACCGAGAAGCCTGGGTCCAGGTCCAATAATTTCCTCTTCTTGGTGTCATGACTGCCCAGAAGTATCTGAACAGCCAAGCCATGGCGGCACACAGATATGTGTCGTGTCAAAGGAGAAACGAGTTCACATTACTCTTTGTGGCAGGTAACGGCCCACAAACCTCACCGCACTGAAGGGACTGTTCTTTACTTATGAAGGGACTGTTCTTTACTTTTCAGGGGAGGAGGGTGGCTGGTTGATTTTTATTTCATTTATTTATTTTATTTTGATCCCCCTCTATGTTCATCACTTATTGATGCTGTTTTTGAAGTATGAATAAGTCAATAAGTAATTTATTCCACTGAAATATCATTGATGTATTATAGAAAAGTGATTTATCTTTTTATAAATGACAAAAGGCACATCTGCCTCATTTTTGTTGTGGTATCGTGATACTGCTAATAACCATGATACTTTCGCTGGTATCATACCGTGGGTCCCAATTTTGGTACCATGACAACACTACTACAGAGGTGAACTTTTACACCCAGTACAATGAATGGTTAAGTTTCATTGTCACTGCACCTGCCGTTCTGCTGCTCCGTCTGTGCCCAGTAGGGCTGCGACAATTAGTCGAGTAATCGATGACTAACCGACTATTAAAATAATCGGTGACTATTTTAGTAGTCGACTAATCAGTTCGAGTCATTTTTCATCGAAAATACTGGCAGCTTTACACACTCTCCCATGACGGTGAACTAAAACCCTTTGGCGTGAGTATGAAACAAGACATTAGATTACATCATTTTGGGGTTTGGGAGAGACAGACTGACATTTAACAACATTTTAACACATTTTTTGATAAAATGATTAGTTGACTAATCCAAGAAATAATCAACAGATTAGTCGACGATGACAATAATCGTCAGTTGCAGCCCTAGTGCCCAGAGTACGCTCTGAGATCTGAGAGCGTCATGCAACGAGTAACCGCACAGTATTAATCTAATAGTGCTCCCAAAAGCTCCGAAAGTAAAAGTCAATAAGTGGCAGCAGATGTTGATATCATGGCGGCCCACCACAAATAAATCAATGTGCAGTCCTGCAGTTTATATGCAGGAAACAATTATTAGTTGGAGATTTAAAGATATTAAACAGAGCACATTTAAATAGAGCAGATTAGAATGTGATCATGGTTATTTTGGAGGAGGAGGTGGTACTTAACAAGATTGTAATTGTGCCACTGTAGTAGCTCCCTAATGGGGTGCTCAGCACCACTTAAGACAGCCTGAATCTCAAGAACTATACACTGCTCAGAGTGTAAAAGTAGGTTGCAGTAGAAAGAAAGCAGAACAAAACCAACTCTGTTTTTGGCTTAATTAAAACCCAAGACTACAAACAATCATACTTCAGCAACACTGTTTTCATTGATAGACGGTATCACCTAAAATTAACACAGATAGCGCAACAGAGCAGCAAAAAGTGTGTCCAGAGGCACAGAGAGCCATCACGCACTAAAGATCTAAAGGCTGGCAGCCAAACTGAAAACAGCTGTCTGTCACAGATGTGCCCATCACTGGTGTGTTTGTGCATTTGTGTCTTTCCACCATCATGGAACATTGCTTTGCATTACATATGAACACAATCAATGCACATTATGTATAGACCCACCAGGGCGCACACACATACGCAGACACACACACAGCCAGTCGCTATGATGCAATAACTCATCTGGTATGACCCTTTGATGCACAGCCGCCTGAAGGCCACCAGTAATGTGGGCAGCTTCACACACAGCACACACTGGAGGCTGGTGCTATTGATTGTGCAGGACCTGGCGTCACTCACAGAGGACTGGATCCTGCAGATAGAACTCAACCACTTGTTCAGCCTGCTGCATCTCTCCGCCTGTCTCTCCTTCTCTCTTTATTCCCACAACTCATAATGACTTTGAAGGCTTGTGCAGGTACAAGCTCCTTTTGCCGACATGTTCACTACTTCCTCCTCTGTATGCACTTATGACAGGTAACGCAGCAGAGAGCACTCTCACCCTGCAGCTTCAGATTCTTCAAACACACATTTGATCCAATTTACATCTTATATAGGCTTATATATGTGCAGAACAGACAGTGAGAGTCCACTCTCAGTGGTGCGACACACAGGTAGCCTTATTTTATCCGTGCATTGATTGCTCCCAGAGCATGAAGGACACTGGCACTGGCTTCCCTGGCTGCATTTTCACATCACATGTATCAAGCATTCTCTAAAACATTACCCACACACCAGCCAACACAAGCATGACAATGTTGCAGCTACTATGGCTGTTATAGTCAACAAAGTGCCCCTCTTTTCTTTAAACTGGGAGTCCAGGGTCTCAGGTTCAACTGTACAGCCCTGCGTGTCCTTGACCAAGACACTGAGCCCCCTGACTGCTCTCTGAGGTGCTCCAGTGGAGCTGAAACCTTGACTCCACTCACGGCAGTGCTAAATAAGTGTCACGCACCAACACTGACAGGGTTAAGGGTTCCTTCCTGGTGAGACACCTTTGATAACACAGCAGTAACACAATGTCCACGACTTCCTGTCTCATCACTTATTGCTGCTCTGAGTTAGGAATTAAGGGCAAGTGATTCTGACCACACTTGTACACATTAACATGACGCTACAAAGACACCATTTATGAATTAATTATAATAAATAAATCCTCCTCTTACCCTGTAATGTGTGCAGGAAGAATAAGCTCCTAAACCAAAAGCCTCTTCTTTGACTTTCAGCTATTGCCGCGGCAGTGTTTGGGTCCCGAGCAGTTCCTCCCTCATGTACAATAACCTTCGCGTTAACTCACCTCTCTCTCTGGAAGAAGATGAATGAACCGCTGCGTCTCCCCTGCCAACACATTAGCATACAGGCCGCCTCCCGCGCGCCACAATTAGCTGGGCTGCGGTTTCAAGGCGGTTCCCTTTGATGTGATTCGACAGAGCGACGTGTCAATAAAAGGGCTCGAGCTGCGACCACGCGCGCCTCTGCCCTCGCGTCCTCTCTGTGGCGCTGCCGACCGCGCGCGCCAGACGGGGGGAGTGAGTGGGAGAGAGATGTTTGTTGTGTTGGGAAAACAAACAGGAAATACAAATAAGAGCAGTCACAACAGGGAAACACACGTGATAATTACTGTAAGAGTTAATTCTCTCACAGTGAGTCACCCCTCATTCAAATTCACCTGATTTATTTGGCTCTGATTAAATTAATTGAGCTCTAAACTGTAATATGAATGGCCGAATTAACCTGCTAGGTGCCCTTCGGGTGCTGCTTGGCCCCTATTAACCCCTCTTTTATGTGTAATAGTCAGTATTAATTAAAAAGTATGAATTTCCACAAAACTGAAACAATGCAGGGGACAGTGGGGCACATTTTAATTTGGGCTTAATTTTATTAAAACTGTTTGAGATTGATTTCTTTATTTTTTCTGCCTGAGAAGGACTAAATGCACAAACCCACCATTTATTAATATCCCACAGAAAGAGAGTCTCACTGCAGCTTGTTCTGTTTTGTTCTGAAAATGCCGGTGTGGACGATAAATGAGGAGCAGTGAGTGACAACAATCCAGCCCAAGTTTAAGAGTACTGTATGCGGTGGAAACACTAGGGTCTGGGTACCAAGTCTGAAGGGTTACTGTTGGTTCCAAAGGTATTATTCAGAGAGGGTTTGGTGGAAAAGGGGCTTAAAAGTCTGAGTATTTTAGTCTTACCTTACTTACCATATTACAGTCAGCACCACCACCACAACAGGCACGTGCTTTGGGCACCAGTGCCGGAGGGGGCACCAAAACAGCCTAATGTGATCATCATCAATCATAATTATACATATTGCATTAAGGCCCTCTCAGACACAATGCGGTTTGAGCTGCACTGCCACTGGATCAGTGAACACAGCTGCAGTGAAAAGTTTTTCTAATCCAAACCTCATTAAAACATACCTGCATTCAACAATGGGACAGGAACATCTGGTTCTCTCTCTGTCACCAGTATCGATGCAGAACCCGCTCAGAAGCTGTCATATAATAAGCTGTAAGTAATGTCCTCTTAAATAGGTAATGCAGACGTGTTTGTTTTTAGAGCCGTTTGCAACTGCTGAAAAATGCCTGTTCTATTCTGTAGTGGAGCATATACTGTATGCAGAGTTTGTAAAGTTTTGTGACTTGTCTCCTGTTATGTGTGAGCATAGCAACAAAGCAAGTACACTTAGGCACCTAAATGGGCAGCAGGGACCCTGACATAGTCAAACTATTATAGTATATTTTATAGTCTTTTTTTTGAACATGTCAATTTAGTCGAGCCAAAACCAATGATTATGCCATAAAACTTATTTAACATCTGATTTTATCATTGCCTGATTAAACACAGGTTGAATGACTAAATTATTTTGGGGGTTTTACTGGTGTCCTACTTTGAAGAGAGCAATACTTTCCTGAGACCACAGCTTTTGTTTGGTGTGCATTTTTAATTTCTCCAAGCTATTTGGGAGTGTAGGACCTGATAAGTATGAAAACCTAAGCACCATCTTTGTGCAGTAAGTGTAAGTAATTTTTGGAGAAAAAAGATGTCCTTGTCTGGGAACACTGGTTCATTTTTAATAGTCACAAGTGTGCAATAAACTATAAAACTGTTTATTTCAATTACTGAACATTGTTGTGCAAAAACAAAATTACAAACAATTTAACAATTGTTTAATGTGTTGTAACTGTAAAGGTTAGACGTCACTGTTCAAGTCTGCTCAAGGTCCTGTTTGTACTACAACAATTTCAGCCGAAAACTGTAAGGTTAAGTTGTGTTTTGGCTGATCGTTTACACGACAATGGCGTTTTGGGTGCCTGAAAATGCAACGTTTGGTTCCAGAGTGCATTTTTTTGGCTACAGCACCGTCTCCGTTATCATGTAAACTTGCAATATGCAGTTCCTCTGAGAACAGAGACTTTTCGCACATGCTCATTACGGTTCCAGTCACTCAGTGTGCGAGAAAGTGATGATTTACTGTAGCCGTTGTTTGTTTATACATCACCGCTATGTAGAAGGAAGCGCTCATGTTGTTTCATTTCAAAGTCACACCACCTGTAGAAGGAAGCGCTCATGTTGTTTCATTTCAAAGTCACACCACCAACTACTGGCCTGGCATGTATACTAGTCATTTTTGCAGATCGGCGTGCACGGGGGATTGTTATCAAAACNCTGTCATTTGCATCGACTATTTAGGAAAATCAGAGAAAAATATCATTTGCATAATAATTTGGAACGCGGTGTATACTAGTCATTTTTGCAGATCGGCGTGCACGGGGGATTGTTATCAAAACATTGCTGTCTGAACGCGGAACTTTTTTCAAAATGAAAATGACAAACAATTCCATTTTCAGTGGATCGTTTTTGTGTAAACATGGCCTAAATCTGTTCATATCAATGCCTGCACATGGCTGTGCAAAAACAAAACTGCAAATAATGCAACAAATCTAAAAGTCTTGTGATTTGTTCATTTGTAACTCTGTATAAAATTTTCCCTGCTCTGTACTCCAGTCTCCGAATGTCGTTTTTGTCAGTAGGAACACTCTGTCACACCTAATTGGCCTGTGTGTCCTCAGATGAGATGATAATATAGTCCCAATGTCCTCAAACAAGTACTTCCTAATTAACAGCATTTTAGCTCGTTACTGTTGCTGAAATTGGTCAAATTTGTTTGCCTGGTCAAACTACAGACATTGTTTAGCACAAATAAACAAGTTTCAACCATGAAATGTGATCAGCTTTTGTATCTTGTCCACTTTTGTGTCGGGATCAGCTGCAGAATGAGCATAAAAGCATCCACAAACAAGGACAACAGGTCTGAGTTAAGCAGAATGAAGTAAAAGGTGCAGAATGTGATGTGCTCATATGAGGTCGCAGGGTCTCAGGAGGATATAACGGCTGCAGTTCCCTGTTTGAAATCTCTGTCTGTCTCAATATAGCATACACCTAATCTGATACTGATTTGTTTGTAGGTGACTAAAATATGTTTTGTTGCTGATCCCCTCACAACAGTATATTGCTTAGCCTCTGTGTTGGACTTCAGCCTGTTTCTCTAAACTGAGGGTGACATCTCCTGTAGGTAAAACACTGACTATCTTCAAAAGATCCAAGCTGTCCCTTTAAATAACAAGGCAGTGTTATTTGTAAATCTGCGTTCTCCTAAACTGAGCTCACATTTAGTTGAAGTGAAATCTGCTTTTTTGCTATCATATCGTGTATGAACTCAGATAAAATGATAATGGATGCTATAATCAATGGATTTTGCAAATAACAACAACAGAGTGTAAAACCATGTCAGCACAAAAGAAATCAATACGTGCACTACAGTTGAAATCATTATGTAACCGCTCAGGTCATTATTGGAGGCTCTGCCCTCGTGGGATAAGACAAAACGTACAATAACTCTGCAGTCACAATGTCTCCCTTACACGAGTGCCATTAAGAGACAAAGTGGAGACAGTGTCCTTTGTCTTTCAGTGACACCTGGAGCTTTCTCTCAGCCTGTCAACCTCGCATGCATTTTTCGTAGGATGTCATATTCTCAGTATAGCATACACTGAAACTTATAGAGATCTTTTTTAGTTGGGACTTTTTGTAGGTGGCTGTAGGTGTGCTGCTGACCCTTCCTCAGCAGTACATTGTTTAGTCAACACATTCTTACTCCAGCCTCGTCACATATAGATGTTTGGTCATGGTGACATGATCCTGGTTTTGATTATATTCTGATATCCTGTGGACTTTGTTTTGGAGTTCTGTGTTTCATGTTATTCATTCACGTTTAATCTGCTTCCTGTTTTATTTTGTAGATTCTCTCCTCATGTGTCGTGTCTGGTTTTACTTCCTGTCTTTGTGTGTTTTCCCGCCTGTTTTCTGTCACACCTGTGTCATTAGTCCTTCCCTGTTCTCAGAGTCTTCCCTTCACACCTGTTCTGTATTAGTCGTTAGCCAATCTTCTAAATCCTCCTTTTGCCCATGTCTTCCTCCTCCAGCTGTGTCTCGTTCTTGTGATTAGTTTTCTGTCTATATATACCTGTGTGTTTCCCTTTGCCCTTTGTCAGTTCCACCTGTGTTCATCCTGCATCCATCTCTGTTTATTGTGTTTTTCCTGGTTGGTTTTCAGTTTGGTTTCACACTGAGAAGTATGGAAAAATGCAGTGCACTGTGAGTACCCGGATGGTGCATTCAAAACTAAACTATGGACACTTCTCGCCCTCATTGGTCGCCATCTTGGCTACGTAGCAGAAGGGGAGGGACGACATTTCAAACTGGAAATAGCGGCTGAGGACTGTGCGACCATGAACGTCGCTGCATTGTACAAATACATGTGTTTTTTCCACTAAGCACCACTATACTGTTGTCGGGTATAATCCAGCAGTATGTTTATTGGGTTAATTTAGCAGTCTGTAATGATTTGGTACCGCGAACGATAACATGAATGCTAATGCTAGTTTGCTAACTAGCTAATTTGCGGTTCTCATTTCTGGTGAGTGCACAACGGCCGTGTTTGGTTTGAGACAACACTACCCTGCCGAAATTCGCACACTACGCCAATGAGTACATAGTGCACATAGTGTACTACATGGAAGTGTACTAACAGAAGTGTGTGACATAGTGTACTACATGGAAGTGTACTAACAGAAGTGTGTGATTTGAGACACACCAATGGACTTTCCACGTTGACATGATGTCCAAGGTACCCTGGGTGTCTAGTTGTTGATGCTCTGGGACTGTGTCAACTTCAGCCTGTTACATTTATTTTCTGTTTTCAATATACACTTCAGTTTTTACAGGAAATGAACAGTTTGTATACAGTCTCTTTAAATATAAATGCACTATGTCTGTACAATCTGAATGCCCTACAACCCAAGTTTAAAAAAACAAATGATCCCTTTAAAGCGTGCTCAAATTTCAACCATGATGTTTGAGATAACACTGTTTACGTGTGCCTGACAGCTGAAATAATCTCAGCTAGTTATAACTTCACTGTTGTGTCTGGGTGTGGGAGAGGGTGAGTGGGCAGACATGTATATTGCTGATTGTATTAACGATTGCATTATTTTGGTATTTCCTCTCCATTTATGTGCTGTCAATCAACCATTCCTGCTCATAAGCAACACTGAGATAACAAAACAGTTTCATTATTGTTTATTAAACAATTTATAGTCAAGTTAATGAGTAAAACACATCCTGACACTTTTTAATCAGACAGAAAAACAAAAACCCTGCCGTGTGATCGTATCTGTGTCTGCAGCAGTCACAGGACGATGTGTGTGTACTTGATCCTAGAGCCTTCATAAGGGTGTTCAGGTAAAGACGGAAATAGTGGAAAGGCTGAGTTATGGGGGGGAAATATGTTACACTCTGTTTAGCCAAGGTCAGCCGGAGCCCCTCGTTGGGAGTGGCACAATCTCTAGCACAAGGTAAACATCATTCACTCTGCAGATCCACTGCAACACACGTTTATTATGATATATTGTGTCCTTCAATCCAAGGCAACCATCACTCACTGTGAAAGAGCCTCAGATAACCATGTAACATAACCAGTTCCAGCCTGAATGTTTAAAACCACACAGCAATGAGAGGCAGGGTTGAAATCATGCAGGATACAATGACCACAACTTGTTCTATAATCTTAGAGGAATGATTTGGCATTTTGAGAAACTGACTCATTATATGAGAAGATTGATACCACTCTCATGTTTGTAGGATAGGTATAAAGCTAGCTGGCGTTAGCTTAGCTCAAGGGATGGATCACATGACCAAAGCATTGATAGCAGTAAACAAGTACTACTACTACTGTGAGGAGGCAGACTTTCGGCCAGGACCTTACCCTGGAGTCACATGTTTGGATCCATGTGAACTTTCATTCTAAGGTGCGTCCTCACCGTGTTTCCTTTCCTAAACCTAACCTCCATAACTTTACATTAATTACATAGCTGTAGGACTTAACATCATTTGTCAGGCGCAAATTTGTGGGATATGAAACGAACTGTTGTGCATGCATTTTTCATAGGATGTCATATGAACTGTTCTATTGAAAGACTTGAAAAAAAGATGAGTTTGTGGTTTTGATTGTGTGAAGGTCTTTTGTTATCTCTGGACAGAGCCAGGCTAGCTGTTTCAGTGTTTCCTGTCTGTGCTATGCTCAATCACTGAACCCCCGTAAGTATTGTCTGATGCCATTGCCTCTGGGGTTAGCGACCAATATTTCGGGGGTTCCAATAGCCAACATATATCCGTGCCAAGATTTCCTGTTCCATGCAATGGTGAGTATTTACAGTTAAATTAGCACCTCGAGAAAGTCCAGACAACATGTCGGCTAATCTCTAAACAGATTTCTGGTGGTTGTGGCTCAGAGGTAGAGCGGGTCGTCCACCAACTGGAAGATCAGCGGTCCAATCCCCGGCTCCTCCAGTCTGCATGTTAGAGTATCCTTGCTCCCGATGATGCTTCCATGTGTGTGAGTGAGTTAAGAATTGAGTAGCAGGTGGCACCTTGTATGGTCGCCTCGGCCACCAGTGTGTGAATGGGTGAATGTGACTCGTGTAAAAAGCGCTTTTGAGGTCGGATGACTAGAAAGGCACTATAGAGCTCGTAAGTCACGCCCCTTCCGGTAGACCCCCATCGGACCTCTAGGCTCGGAAAATATGAATGGGAGTCAATGGAGAGAAAATTATTATTTTCTGGTCCCAGTCATTAAATGCCTTGGATTACACAAATGTTTTGTGTGGGTCTAAATAAAAAAATTTCATGTTAAGAGTTTGATAGTTTATTGTATGATTCTTTAGTTAAAGGCTGTGGAAACAATGTAATGAGAAAGACTACATGTCGCCTATGTGATGTCACGTCATCACACTTTCCCTCCACTTCTCAACTCACAGTGCTGCTGCTGCATCTTCTGCCACGATCTACGGAGCCATCAGATCAAGATGCCGGTGTGTTTCGTACCCGAATGTCACTATTCCAACAAGAACAGCTGTTCTTTCTTCCGATTTTAAAATTCATGGCACAATTCAAACAGGACCAGAAAATAATTTTCATCTAGCCATTGAAATACATTATGAGAAATTGATTTTTAAGGTCCCATGTACCGGAAACGGAAACACGGAACTTACGAGCTCTATACAAATGCAGGTCCATTTACCATATTAACGCAGATACATTTTTTTTTTAACATTTTTACTAGCAACTCATCAAACACTGATGCTTGGTCAGTGGCCTTACACGTCAAACTATGACACTCCAGGTACCCCTTCTGCATCAGTTTTGGACAGTCAGGGTTGGTATGTCAGGTTTGGTTACTTGTATTGTGTCTCTTTCAAATAAACTTCCCTTTTCACAGCTAATGCACAGTGAGAAAAAAACATCATAATTTGGCTTGAAATAAGTACAGTTGTTACTAATGAAACGTAACATCACGTAATATACATTTCATACGTCAGTGGCGTAGTATGCTATACACACTAACACACTACGTTATTTAAATAACTCGACTGACATTTGGTTTCACGTGGGACCCAAACAGCTTTCTGATGAACCCATCCCTCCCCCTGCTGCCTGCCTGATGTGGACTTTCTTGCTCTTTATACTAGTGCAGTTGCTCAGACCATCAAAAAATGCTGTTGCCCGATACGTCTCATTCTGTCACCAAAAGGTTCTCCAATGGGTCTGTAGCTGACGCCAAGGGCCACTGACCAAGCATCAGTGTTCTATGAGTTAGTGGTGGGAACCAAAGCCAGCTCACATATGACTGGTCAATACTTCTTAGACTACAAACCAAAACCCAAACACTTCCCATACCGGTATCTTACCTTGTTGCCAACAGATTCTGCATTTAACAATCTGTTTGCAGAGATTATGCTACGCTAAGCTAACCAGCTGCTGACTGTAGCTCCATGTTTACCATCATGACACGACAATACTATCAACCTTCTCGTCTAACTCTTGGCAAGAAAGCAAATAAGTGTTCCCAAAATGTCAAACTATTCCTTTAAGTATTATCGCAAATTCTCCTCCTCCTCTCTCCAAT
The DNA here is from genome assembly GCF_006386435.1 of Epinephelus moara. Classification (NCBI taxonomy): domain Eukaryota; kingdom Metazoa; phylum Chordata; class Actinopteri; order Perciformes; family Serranidae; genus Epinephelus; species Epinephelus moara. Next base: position 4,397,685 of record NC_065527.1, read on the forward strand.
CTGTCTTTCTGCCTCTCCCTCCATCCTCCTCCCTCTAATTCAGATATGTATAATTGAAAGCACATTACTTGATATAAAATGAATCTCTCGCCCTCTAATTGAAATATGCTTCATTGGAAATGGCATGAATATAGCATGAAGCTCTGTCCCCTTTACTGTGCTGAATATTCATGGGTGTGTGTGTGCGTGTGTGTCCATCGGCAACAGAGGGTTGCCACGGGAGACAACCCATCGAGCCTGTCCTCATCCTCTCATCCCTCTCTTCTCTCTTTCATCTCTCCTGTCCTCTGTCACCATGCTGCCATTAATCCCCACACTTTGGCACTGTTCGCTGTTGTACTTTCCGCCACTCCTCTTTTAACTTCTTCTATTGATGCTGCTGTTTATTTATGTTGTGTCTTATCATTTGATTTAAAATTACTCCCAAATAAATTGATCCTCCACAGGAGACCAGTGAAATAATCACGTCACAGGCTGATTTTTTTTTATCCACAGTGAAGAAAACTGACTCCTGAATATGGATTTCTTTTTAGTGTGCTGTTAGAATAGAAAGGGCAGACCTGGAGGATACTGTATGTGTGGATCACAGCACGTAGCTGTGATCTCAGGCCTATTCCCTCAGCGAGAGGTGATACAATCTTATTCATGCTAATTGATGGGTGAGTTAGCAGCCTGATAATGAAATTCAAACCTCCATTCATGTCTCAGTGTGCGTCTGAGGTTGCGTGCGTGTGGTGTATAATTCTGTGCGATGGCGGCCTGTAAACTGCCTAATTGACCTTTCCACACTCTACAAAGGACGCCTCCTCCACCCGCCTCCGTTCGCCCGCTATTCCCTACCTTCTCCCCTTCTCCTCTTTCTCCCATCCTCCTTTTCCATTCTCCCTCGACACTTCCGCTCCTGGTGTCCTCTGGTTTCTCCTCTCCATTTTTACCCTTTGTCAACATTATTCATTCCTTGATACATACAGTATATTATGTCTGGCTTCGCTGATGTGAACTTTAAAAACATTGCCACAGTAACTATTGCACGGGAGAGTGTGCGTCTTTTTAAGACACCCTACATCGTACTACGCATCTCGACGCAGATACATTGCATTAAAAAACCTAAGCAAAATCTCCATGAGTCCACTGATCAGATTCTGTTGAAACATTCAATTAATTGTCTTGATGACAGTTTTTAATTTTCATAACAAATTAACAGTTGAATAGCTCTCTGCTCCACTGCAGGATGTTTTGTTGTTTTTGTTTTTTTGCTTCCAAGGAACGCCGAGGTCAGGACATTTGAGATGCTACAATTACACATAAAAAAAGGATTATGTGTTACTGATCAGCCCACAGATACTGTCCTCATCAGAATACAATGAAACAACCTATGTTTATGTCTCCCTTACAAGAACCTCTAGTGGTTGTGCAAAAAACTGAGTGAGGCAAAGGCAAAAGTAGCCAAAGCAAACATGCTAGCTGTGGAGTACCCTGACAGAAACTGGGATACTGTTGCATGTTAACACCGTATCCTTGTTGTTGAGCGCTGCTGACTACGTGTGCAGGTGCAGTTTTAGCCTTTAAGTGACACAACAGAAACACAAACAATGGCAGCAGTGAGAGCATCTCACTTCTGGAGCAATGAAGAAATTGAGTTTTGTCTTTTGGTAATGAAAGAGTTAGCATATCTTCATCCACTGCTCCTCTGTCCTGAGGGGAGGCAGAACCTGGTTAAAACCACACTGTATTATTCTCTAAAATATGGATGTAGTCATTGTGATGTCACCTATTGGTTTGTGGACTGCCATTTTGAAGCCTTGAAGTCGGTATTTTGTCACCATCTTGGATTTTTGAAGCCAGATGCTAGCTGCTAGTTTGGTTTGCATGGTGCATTTACAGCAAACGCTACTTTTTGCTCGGGAAAAACAGGCTTAAAACAATTAAAACATGATCACTTGCCTGGTCAAATAAGGGCTGAGTAAAAACAAACAGGGTTCACTATCATTTCACATATCTTCTCTGTTCTTCCTCCCCACCTTTCCACCCTCTTCCTCTTTTGATTCCTCTCTCACTGGCTGTCAAGGGACTGTGTGAGAGACAGATGATGAGTGAGTGTCTAGGAGACAGGAATGTGTCCGAGCAGCTAATTACCAGCGCTGATGATTAAATACATCGTGTGACAATGTGTGTGTGTGTGTTGCAGTTTTGTCGATCGATCTGACAAAAAGTCACAAAGCTTAGTCAGTCTGTTTTACACAAGCCTGTAGACTTCTACAACTTTTACCGTCACCTTTTCAGGTTTCAATTCTTGCTGCTGTGTCTGAAACAGAGGAATCTGTTGAAATGTTCTATAAAGAAATAAAGTTGAGTTGAAACAGAGTCCTGTAACCTTTCAAAAAAGACTGTAGACACTCCTCTCATCTCTCCTCCTAATGACCCTTCTTTTCTTTTCTCCTCCCCTCTCCCGTCTGCTGCGATGTAATAAGATTAGTTGAAATGTCTTGTGATGACCTCTTTATCGCGGGTCAGCATCTGCCATTTTGTTTGGTGGTGTAGATAGAAACTGGGGATGCTTTGAGCAATACAAATTCTGTAGCATCAGACCAGCAGAGGAGCTGTGGTGGTGGTGTTTATGCAGCATCATCTTATTATTCTGATTGAGTTCAGCCTCCTCCTCCTAGATGAGCAGGAGAAGCGGAGGAGTCATTTTAAATTAGCTGAAATCTTAAATTTGATGATGAGAGAACTCGTTCCAGTGTGGACGTGTTTTTCTAAGTCTGTCATCATATTAAATGTATTCTTTGTTGCCTCTTCTCAAATTGTAGGCTGCTGTTTTATAACTGTCCGTGTTTCCAGGTGTGTTCGTGGCATCCTGGATGGTTCTAGTCATCCATGGTTTCTGGTTATGGAATGATTTAGCTGTAGATTTGGGTACAGTTACTTATTTTGTTTTATAGATTGAATCCACCACAGACTTTGATAACAATTGATTTTATCAGTGACACTGACGGTGGTGTCCTGAAACATGGTCCAGACACAAGCCATGTTTCCATCAGCCTGTTTAGATGCGCATCTAGAAGTATCGCATCAGAAAATTATGATGGAAACGCCAAAATTCGAATTAAAATCCCCTGATTCGCACAAACTAAAATACGCTCGCTTTAGCCGGGTTTTGGTTGATTTGAAAAAATGTTGATTCGCAAAACGGGGGATGGAAACAGTTATGTTCGAATT
>NC_065527.1:4402848-4406144 GCF_006386435.1 Epinephelus moara
GTTTATGGACTAACTTTGCACTTGAAAGGATGCCCGTTCACTTACGTTTTAACAGGTCTGACGCTACGGCTGTATCTAGGCTAACGGCTAACATGCTAACTATTATTTCTATGTCACTAGTCACTTGAAACAAATTTAGGACGATAGGAGACGGGTTGAAATAAACCGAAATTTCCCTTTAATAGAAACACACAGGATTCGTATTTCTTTTAATGCGCATTTCCCAATGATTCGAATCACTTTTGGATGGAAACATAGCTTCTGACTGGCTCCATCTCCCATGTCACTGAGGGCATGAGTAGTACTTTGGTTACATATCTTCACCTCAACAAGATGGCCGCATGGTCGCGATTCACAGTGTTTTTTCCCCTTGTGTCATAGGGCAGGCAGGAACAGGACAGCAACTCACATTCCCACTCCCACAGCAGTCCTTATCCACCATAAAGCACAGTGTCCTCCCCTTATCTCGCCAAAGTCCTCTGCTTTGTCAGATCGGCATACAGAAAAAGAGTCACCTGGTTGAATGTATTCCAGGATTAAGCCAACTTTTGGTGAATCAGAGGGTGTTACAGTTCCTAATATCCCGCTGGAAACTGATGCAGCACAGAGGTCACCCAGTTTATTACTCAGCACCTGTACAATGGCTGGCAGGATGCTGATTCAGAAGAAAGATCCATGCAATCAGGATCGTAGCCATTGTCAATATGGACGCAGAGATGGTCTTGCTTGTCCATGTGGTTGGGATTGTAGCCGATGCCCATTGTCAACATAATTTCCTCAGCAGTTACAGACGATTCACTCACCCAGTTTATTACTCCTGCATAATGATGAACCACTTATTCGTGCATAGCCCATGTATTTTGGAAGGCTGCGATCACGTGAAGCAGTCCTAGGCAGTCCACTCAGGAGACAGGTTGGGGCGGTGGATGGCTCACAAAACACTTTCCTGTTCAAAGTGATGTGAACATTGAATGAACTTTGAGTCATTTTAAGGTACGTTCTTTGCCTAAACCTAACATACATTAACTTTATGTTAATTATGTAACTTTAGGTTAAGCACGTGATGTCATTCAAGGGGCGCTAATTCGTAGGATATCTTACAAACTGTTGTACAAGGATACGTTGCGGAAAGATATTGAAACACTGCTCTTCAGCCTAGTGTTAAGTTCTGCAAGGCAGCTTTCATCAGCCAGTATACTCCATCAGAACACTTTCTCTGCATAGCTCCAGAACCTCCCTCCCTCCACACCTTTCTAACGTCAGATTAGAAGGGTCTGCGTCCGACACTTATGTGTGCAGCTGAGTGCAACACTATTAAAGTCTTTAAAAGAGACTGTCAGAAAATGTGTGTTGTTATCCTCTTTGTAATTTCCCTGTCTCAGTAGACTACACGTGTTTCATTTTGTTGTGAAAACCTCAACCATGCTGCAGCTACAACACCTCTTTAATTGCCCCACAAAGGTGTCATGTACAACTGGAGTAGTTACTGTTTAAACTCATGTTTTTAGCTGAGGTTTTTTGTTGTGTCACAGGCAAGTTCTCCCCTAGATGTAGATGAAATATGAATATATTATGAGCACTAATGTTGGCTATGAGCACCTTCAGTCTTGAAAAACTGATTTCACCACTGGCCTTAAAAGTCCAATGTTACCTCAGGCTTTCTACATTGGTAATTCATATTACAGTATGAACTATCAGTCACCTAATGACTCTTACCTCCCTGTAGATATAGTTCGCTGGTGTTAATGACCCTGTCTTTAAGCAGACCAATGGATGTACCACCTTGGGCACTGAACCGCTTAATCACAAGGGGACAAGAAAAGGGAGCAGACAGAGAGAGATGAAGAGAGAGGAGCGCAGCGAGGTGGGGGGTCAAGCAACCATGACGATCACCCCGAATCGGACAATCATTCCATTCCCCTGACTTCACATGGCAAGAGAAGTAGAGCACGGGGGGGTGATGAGAAAAAAGAGCTAGATGAGAAAGAGGTGGTCTGACAGATCCTTAATTAGCTGTGGTAATGAGTAAGAGAGGCGAGGGGGAGAGGAAACAGTAGGATCCTCAACACCTTCATGCATGTGCACGGCTTTGTTATACAGAATTCAAACAGACCATATGCCCCCCATTGTTGCTGTTGCTTTGCCTGTCAAGCTCTTTATTCACACATATTCACACAGTTTACAGTGATAATGTTGGCAGTTATTTTTGTAACAATGGGCTCTTAATATCAGACAGAAGCAGACAAAAACCGCGTCTCATTTCTTGTAATCGATTTTGTTGGACGGCGCATTTTATCAGCTGAAGCTAGCTAACTAATTAAGCTAATGTTGAGCTATCTCTGGCTGACTTTTTAATGTCTCTCGCTAACTTGTTTTAAAACAGTCTTAAATCTGCACATGACGACCCCACACATGATATTCTATTAGACTGAGGCTGAAGCTACATGTTGGACCACCTCCTCACCATTTAATGATCCATTTAGTAGACAGGAAGTAAAGAAATAGCCTTCTTCTTGTATTACTGTGTGAGTTAGTTCAGAGGCTTTCACATCAGGGACATGTGCCTGTATCCGAGTACACATGACCCCAAAGTCCAGTTCGTTAGATTTGTGTGAACACTGTGTACTGTACCCCAGCACGATACGCCGATCTGTGCCGGAGTTCACTTGAGAAGGTGGTCTCGAGTATGGTTCATGTACAGTATAGTATGCATCAGGTGTGAACAGAGACAGTGAGACAGTCTCAATTTAATACTGATGCCTCTATAGAGCTGCAGCACAGCCCACCACAGTCAGATCCAGATCCGACTTTGCTACCACTTGGGAGGCGGAGAGCAGAGCCAGTTGCAGAGCTTTGCCTTGTTGCTCCACTAGTCCTGTTGTTGAAGGTCCCTGAAGCAGCCGTGTCTGTCTCCAGCGCCATTCTCTAAACTGTGGCACAACAAAAATGTTACAAAAATAATGATGCAAGGGTGCTCAGGTAAGGAACAACATTACTAATGTAAAAGCTAAAGCCCCTTTTACACTGCCAGAATTTCCGCGAATGTTGGGCCGTTTTGCCGACAAGCTGCGAGCGTTTAGACACACAGAGCCGGACTGGCGAGTTGACCCAAGGTGCCCAATTTTCCGCCTCGTAGGGTAGACATATTGGCGGAACCCTTTTAGTTTAAACAGACCGGGGCAGCCTTCCACAATGGGAGGGGCTGTTGAAGACTTATAGGAGGAGCTGTTGATGACGCCGCACGTGCGACCCACTGGCGGTGGATAAACAGGAAACAGCTGATAGCAGGAATTAGC
>NC_065527.1:4406163-4421100 GCF_006386435.1 Epinephelus moara
AAGGCCCATTCTGTATAAACAAAAGTAGGTAGGCAGCATTTTGCTGCACTCCCCGATTTTGTTTTTATACTGCCAATGCTGAAAAAAGACTGATTGGGCTTTCCTGCAAATTTGCACAATTCCTGTTTTAACAACTTGTCAAATACTGACGCTTGGACAGTGACCCTACACGTCAAAATATGATGCTCTTTTGCTCTTTACACTACATTAGTTGCCTGGATCATCGAAAAATTCCACCGTCCAGTGCATCTAATACCACTGCTAAAGGGTGTCTCAGTGCATCGGTGTCAGACGCTGAGGGCCACTGACCATTGTCGGTATTTGAAGAGTTGTGAGTAAGACCAGGTTGAACTGTTATTTCGCTCTGATACAACCAGTGTGTTACAGGAATGTAACTTTCCTGGGTAACGCTGGCTGTGATTGCTGATATGTAAAATTCCCAAAAATCCAGGACAGAGCTGATGACGTTAGCCTGAAAGCTCAAGCAAGGTGTGCAAGTTCAATGTTACCTGTAACCCCACAAACTAATATCACCTTGTTACTCAATGATGTGCTCTTTTCTTGGAAATTAGATGTGTTAATGAGCTAGTTAGCTGGGTATGCTAACAATTGCAGCAATGCGTTCCCTACTTTTTTGTCCTTGTGTTTTTGGTTATGGAAATACTAAAACAAACTAGGTCAAGATGATCAGGATCCTCCTGGGCGGCTCCCCTTGGAGGTGTTTCGGGCACGTCCCACTGGTAGGAGGCTCCGGGGCAGACCCAGGACACACTGGAGGGATTACATATCTCATCTGACCTGGGAACGCCTCGGGTTCCCCCAGGAGTAGCTGGAAAGTGTTGCTGGGGAGAGGGATGTCTGGGGTGCTTTGCTTGGCCTGCTGCCCCTGTGACCCGGCCTCAGATAAGCGGATGAAAATGGATCGATGGATAAAACAAACTATGTAGATGCCTGGTATCTCTCTTACAACAGCCTCATGCACATGCTTCAGCACGTGGAGGAATCCAAAGTTGGCAGGCCTGCAGTGCTTCGCTACAAATGCTAAGCTATAATTGGGCACTTACTGCTCAGAGGGGTTTAACAACTGCTCATATATACTGTCATTCAGTAAAGGAATATTATTGTAATATCAATATTTTCAACACAATGCAGGATTATAACAGTGTCAACACAGTGTAGTATGTAGTATTTCTTCACTGTTTTTATGAGGCAATATACTCTGATGTCAATATTACTGTAATGTAATGGCTAATATAATATCTCCATTATAGTTCGGATACTGTTAGTGCCATGTGATGTCGATATCCTCAGGAAGTACATTACAATATGTCGCTCTCACACACATTTACACATGAACACAAATAAGTATAAACACACACGTGAGCACACACCTGTTCACACATTTCCTTTTCATCCCCTGGTCTATTTCCAGAATGCCTCCAACCTGCACACACATGCCACTGACACACACACACACACACCTGTCTCTGATTCAAACACACGTGAGCACACACAGACATCCGCACACATACTCGCATACCTGTCACAGGAGAACACACATTTCACTGCCACGGCTACCGCGAAGCTGACCCAGTTTCCATGGAGACAGAGACAGGGTCGGTTGCTGGCTGACGAACCCCAGGACACACCCTTTTTTCACTAATACACAGAGAGAGGGAGTGAGAGAGAGATGGGAAGAGAGATGGAGAGAAGCAGATGGAGGACTGGAGGAGTTGAGGAGAGGCGAATGGAGAGATGATGAGTGATCATAAGAGAAGGATAAAGAGATAAGAGAGATGGAAGGATTATTAGAGAGGAATGGGAAAGCAGTTTATAAAGAGGGAGAGAGGAAGTTGGGTGTGACCAAAGTAGAAGGAGGTTGAATAAGAAATAGATAAGAAGAACAATTATGTCAGAAAGATAAATTAAGACATGATGGAGTAGTAAACTAAAGACAATTGTATTTGTTTTCGTGGCCAAACTGTGGCATGTCAACTTCTACATCCTTCACGGGATGCCATGGGGCCCAGAAATACTTTTTTCCTACAGAGACATCTGCAAATCACACTTTTTTAAACACATCATTAATCCGGAGTTTCTCTTACTGTCATTCATACAGTAATATCAAGGCCGAGACCAAGTGGTTTGGAGCTGCGGGTAAAGGAAACACTAGTGCGGGTGGGTTTGAAACGAAGACTGTAAAGAGGAGTGCTGTTGAGACATTTTCAAAAAGAACCAAGAAGGCTGCAGCTGATGTGGAACTTTCCATCAAAGATGCTTTCATGTCAGTATTAAACAATCTGGACTGTATATTTTTGGTAAAAGAACAATCAACTGTCCTTAAAGCTTTTCATGAGAAGAAAGACATGTTTGCTGTTCTTCCAACATGACGTGGCAAAATATTAATACACCAGCTCATAATACATAGCCAATAAGACACAAGCAAAGATTAGAGAAAAGTGTAAAAATGTGGGGGGAAGGTTGTGTAGCAGAACTATGTTTGGTCTTCTTTCCTTTCCTGTGAATGATCTTGGAACCCCTCAGCATGGATGGTTTACTGAACAGGCCTATACAGGGCACAGGCTCAGGGGCCCAAAGTGTCAGGGTCCCCCCCAGGCCTTCACTTGCAAATGTCACCTAAATAAACATGCACCAACAGGAAAGAGACTCAAAAAGAACACAAAGAGATGCAAAGGAACTGCAAAGAGACACCAAACAACAACAAAGAGAGACAAAAAAACACAAAGAGACACCAAACAACAACAAAGAGAGAAAACAACCACAAGGAGACACCAAATGACTACTAAGAAATACATAACAACCACAAGGAGACACCAAATGGCTACAAAGAGACACAAAACAACCACAAAGAGACACCAAATGACTACTAAGAGACACAAAACAACCACAAAGAGACACCAAATGACTACAAAAGACACAAAACAACCACAAAGAGACACCAAACAACTACTAAGAGATACATAACAACCACAAGGAGACACCAAATGGCTACTACGAGACACAAAACAACCACAAAGAGACACCAAACAACTACTAAGACATACATAACAAGCACAACGAGACACCAAATGGCTACTACGAGACACAAAACAACCACAAGGAGACACCAAATGGCTACAAAGAGACATAAAACAACCACAAAGAGACATCAAACAACTACTAAGAGATACATAACAACCACATCGAGACACCAAATGGCTACTACGAGACACAAAACAACCACAAAGAGACATCAAACAACTACTAAGAGATACATAACAACCACAAGGAGACACCAAATGGCTACTACGAGACACAAAACAACCACAAAGAGACACCAAACAACTACTAAGACATACATAACAACCACAACGAGACACCAAATGGCTACTACGAGACACAAAACAACCACAAGGAGACACAACACCAACAAAGAGACTCAAAACAACTACAAAGGGACACATAACAATCACAAGGAGACAATAAACGACTACAAAAAGCAAATGTGTGGTGACACTGGAAGTTTTCAAGTTTTTATTGCAGATATGTGGAGATGAGTTCCTATAGAAATCACTGCTAAAAGGAATACAAAAACAGAGCAACTTCTTGATGGATGAAGTCAAACAGGTAACAGTATTTTTAATTTGCTGAGCATGGGAGCTGTTGGTCTACCACTGCTGACTTTGCTGAATCCGAACTGACCCTTTAAAACACCAAAGTCACACAGTAACACAAACTAACTAACTGATGGATGCAGTGGTAGACCAGCAGCTCCCATATCCAGCGAGGTAAAATCCCAGTTTTGTTAACGGATTCTGATTGTGAAGAGAGCACAGATATGTTTGACTGTTAGTTCAGGTTCACGTCAACATGGCCGTCTGTTTGGGAGGTACTGAGCATACAACTGGATAGACGAGACTTGGATTATACTGCAGGAGTTGTGTGAGAGTTTGTAAACAGATGTTGTGATATATTTTTGCTGTTGTCAAACTTGGACCCCTATCACTTCCATTCAGAAGGAATTTTCTCCATTTTTGGATTCTTTGTTCATCGTGGAGGCATGTGAGAAAAACAAGATTTTCTTCACAAATCAAGTGTAAGACACTTTGAGTAATTTATATACAAATGATCATTTGGGGGGGTGAAGTGTTCCTTTAACATAGGGGGATGCTAGGTAATTGTATGATAACGTTGGATATCTTTATCCCAGTGTGTGACTATATTGGGAAATTAAATTCTATTAAATTAAGATGCAAATTATTAATACGAGGGGAGTTTTTATGTAAATATTTTGGTGACATGGGTGTTTTATACAAATCTAGCTGTCATAAGCAATGGGGGCTGATAAAATTTTAGGAATTTAGAAATAACTAAATCCAGATCATGCAAAATGAATCAATCTTTACTTTATAAAAATACAAAGTCATCTCTCCCTCCTCCCCCACAGACCTCTGCTGCTCTCTGCCCAATCCTCTGTCAGCTCCTTCCTCCAGCCCTGAAAAGACTTCTGTGGCAGAACAAAGCTGGAAATCAGTTTCTATTCCTGTAGATATAAATGTATTACAGCAGACAGAAGGTGATATATGTTACGCAGGCCCTAAAATAACTGCTGGGGTAAATTTAGGCGCAGCTCGCCTCCGGCACAGTAGAATAGGATAGAATATATGAATGAGAGCTGGGCTCTGGGATGAACTACGAGTCTGCATTTACTATGACAAAGATAACAGGTGGTGGTCATTTTGTGGTGTGTTTGTGTGTGTGTGTGTGTGTGTGTGGAGAGAGAGAGAGAGAGAGAGAGAGAGAGAGAGAGAGAGTGAATGGAGGCGAAGGTGACAAGGATTTTCACTTCAAAGGCAGGCAAGAGCACAACGCAGATTAAAGCACACCAGGAATCAAAGAGCCTCAGGTGGTAGGCAACACACAGGTGTCCCCCTATGTGTGTGTGTGTGTTTGTGTGTTGCAGAGGAGAGAGCCCATCTATTTTTACCTCTCATCTCCCCCAACACCTCTCTGGGTTCTCGCTCTCTTTGGTTTGTCTGAGAGATTCAGGACCTTCAACACGGGGGTGCTGTTGTCAGAGATGAAGGAAGTCTCCCACAGACAAGAGCTGCTCTGTGTGTTTGACCTTGTAGACGTCCACAGAAGATGCATCACTGAGGAGCCTTTTATGGTGTGCAGCATCCTGCACTGTTGCATAAGAAAAAGAATTACTGCCACCATTGGTGGTACCAGTGCAACGACTGAACTGGAAGTGGAACAAAAACAAAATTAGACCTCTCATTAAATAACAAAAATACTCCTCAAATGAAAGCCCTGTATTTAAAATTTGACATAGGTATGAATACATGACTATTATCAGCATAATATACTTGTCTATAGGTGTACAACCCAGATGCCAGAATAAATATTACGATACAATACGATACGATACTATACGGTACTACACGTCACGACACGAAACGATACAATACGATACGATACGGTACGATACAATACGGTGTGATACAGTACGGTACGCTATGATATACTTTTTTGTCCCCTTGGTGAAATTCATCTTGGACCCAGGAGCTGCACAAGTATTGCTGCCTTACAACAACTGTCCCGAAGAAATAAAAAGCAGACACCATAAAAACATAAAACACACACTACACATAACAGCATTGCACATCAGCCATTCATGCATTGCACATAGCACCAGCACACAACAGAGCACCATAAGCAAAGTACAACACAACCCCTGAAGCATCAAGGAACATTACTTAAAATCCTAATTGAGGTTGGCACAAATGAATTTTTTAAATGATTCAGTTTAAATTTGGGCGTCCTGTATCATCTGCCAGAGGGTAAAAGCCCGTACTCAGCGTGGAGAGCGCGGGAAGAGTCAGACAGTATTCTCTGTGCTTGTCTGAGTACAGACTACTCATACAGTGTCTGGAGGGACTGGTGTTCCTTCCTCTCCATGACCGTCCTGGCTGTGTGAACCAAATGAGTAAGTTTGGATTTGAACTCCACAGTCAGGATTAAAAACCAAACGTACTGAAACTGCAGGGATGACTCGCTAATAAACACCCAGTTTTGTCGTTTTTCGGTCTTGAACAGTGGTCTGCAGTGGTCTTTAGAAACATTAATGTGATGAGTATAAAATGTGTAAAAATCAAATGTATCTGTGGTTTACAGAAATGAACAGTGCTGACATTTTCTCCTGCGACTGGGCTGAAGTGTAACTGACAGCAAATTTGGGTGTGCAACAGCAAGACAACTCAACTCAACTCAACTTTATTAATATACTGTCTTTCATACAAACATGTAGCCCAAAAAGCTTCACAAAATTGGAATGACACAGACACAGGCCAATTAATTATTAAAAAAGCAAACCAACCAAAACAGAACAAACTAACAAAAAAGATAATTAAAACTTCATAGAATAAAATAGAATAGAAATGAACAGGGGGCGGCACGGTGGTGTGGTGGTTAGCACTGTCGCCTCACAGCAAGGGGGTTGCCGGTTCGATCCCGGGTGTGGGAGCCCTTCTGTGCGGAGTTTGCATGTTCTCCCTGTGTCAGCGTGGGTTCTCTCCGGGCACTCCGGCTTCCTCCCACAGTCCAAAGACATGCAGATTGGGGACTAGGTTAATTGATAACTCTAAATTGTCCGTAGGTGTGAATGTGAGTGTGAATGGTTGTCTGTCTCTATATGTCAGCCCTGCGATATTCTGGCGACCTGTCCAGAGTGTACCCTGTCTCTCGCCCGATGTCAGCTGGGATAGGCTCCAGCCCCCCCGCGACCCTCAAGAGGATGAAGCGGTTAGAAGAAGAAATGAGCAGGAGAGATAAAAGGAGGTAAAAAAAACCCTTAAAAACCAAGACTGTAATGTTACTCGACATTGAAACCAGATTAAAAAGATTAAAAGTCTTTAATTTATGTTTAAAAATACCAAGAGAGCTTGTCATTATAATGTATTTATATAGTACATTTCATACCCAAAGGCAACCCAAAGTGCTGTACTGATTAGTCGAGTCAAAGTTCATTGTAACCCAATCACAAAGCATGCCTCATGTTGTGTAAATAAAACAATTTGCACCAGTGAATTACAAGTAAAGTCAATGTAAAAACAGGATTAGATGCAAATTCCTGACGGGCAGCATGATGGACATGGCGCAAATGACGCAAAATACATGAATTAAGTGGTGCAAATGAAACAAGTAACACAAATTTGCATCATACGCTCATTCGCGAGAGTTGAAAAATCTGAACTTCAGCGACCAATTTGTGCAGTGATAGGCAATCAGCACTGAGATCCTCCGGAGATGTATGACACAGAGAATGTACTGACAAACAACTACAAAGAGACTCAAAACAACTTCAAAGAGACACCAAACAACTACAAAGAGACACCAAACAATGACAAAGAGACACAAAACAACTTCAGAGAAACTCAAAACAACTTCAAAGAGACTCAAAACAACTACAAAGAGACACCAAACAACGACAAAGAGACTCAAAACAACTACAAAGGGACACAAAACAACTTCAAAGAGACTCAAAACAACTACAAAGAGACACCAAAACTACAAAGGGACACAAAACAACTACAAAGAGACAAAACAACTACAAAGAGATATCAAACAATTACAAAGAGGGTATGGACACTTTTCGCCCTCAATGGTCGCCATCTAGGCTACGCAGCAGAAGGGGAGGGGCCACTTTTCAAACTGGAAATAGCGGCCGAGGACTGTGCGACCGTGAATGTCGCTGCATTGTACAAATACATGTGTTTTTTGCACTAAGCACCACTATACTGTTGTCGGGTATAAGCCAGCAGTATGTTTATTGGGTTAATTTAGCAGTCTGTAATGATTTGGTACCGCGAACGATAACGCGAACGCTAATGCTAGTTTGCTAACTAGCTAATTTGTGGCTGTCATTTCCGGTGAGTGCACAACGGCCGTGTTTGGTTTGAGACAACACTACCCTGTCGAAATTCGCACACTACGCCAATGAGTACACACTGTAGTGCACATAGTGTACTACATAGAAGTGTACTAAGGGAAGTATGTGATTTGAGACACACCATTAGATTTAGAAAACAACTAAAGACCATCTTGCTGTGGGATCACTCCAGCACACCATACAGTGATCTGCGACTTAAAAGTGGGCTGGGGCCCTACGTCTGGCACACTTGCTATGGCCACAAGCATCTTTAAACTAGGCATTCACTTTGATCTCATTTACATTCATTATTCATTCATTTTTAGAAGTTTTGTGACTCACGGATGTGACGGTATCGTGTTGACCAAATCCATCCACAGAAATACAGATAGACAAAGTTCCCGCTACAATAGGTGTGTCCACAAACATATTTTGTCACGATGACACACACACAGACTCACAAGGGGAAAACAATACCAGCCCTGTTGTAGCAGCTGGAACAATAACTGTATTCAGTACATTTACAGCGAGAGGAAAATGGAGGCAAAAAGAGTGTGAACACTGAGAGAGAAAATGTGACGGTGGGTGTAAGCTGAGAGGAGGATAAATACAGGAAGGAAAAGTGAGAACTGTGAAAGGATGAGGTCGGGGCCGAGAGTGCACGTGTCCTTAAACAGCACATATTTTGAATCTATATTTTTCTGGGCCGGATCCTGACAGAGCTGACACATTCTGCTGCTCCGAGATGTGAACCTGTGTTTTCACACCGAGGAAGGGAAACCTCCGTCAGCCAATCAGACACAACACAGCTGCTTAGCTTTGAATATCAGCCTCAGGATGGATGGATGGATGGATGGATGGATAATGAGAGGAGAGAGGACGCCACTTAAGACTATTGACATTTACTTTGTGTTTCACCTCGTAAGTGAAGTGTGTAAAAGTAGCATTAGGTGGAGGGAGCAATGGGGCGGACAAGTGTACAAACTCACATGCAATCACACACACACACTCATACACACTCTCTGAAGTGCTTCCCCCTATCCAGAGCAGAGTGCTAACCATACAGACAGCCATTAGAGCCCGTCCCTCCCAGTGGAGAGCGCCCAGCGTGGGCCACAGGGCTGCATCTCTCAGCTTCCCACTTGCAGCCGGCCACGGCTCTCCACACACCCACTCAGCACTCCACCGCAGGAAGAAGAAGAGTGTTTGAGCTGCATTTACTGCCCTAACTGCTGAAGTAGTATCGTGCAATGCTAAAAGTGTCTGCGTCACTCACACTGTGCGAGGAGCAGGATGCATCGGCTTAACACACTTTCTTCACTCTCCTCTCTCCTCTGCCTTGGCAGTCTTCCAAGCACACATTGCCACACACATGGGTAAACACACACACACACACACACACACACAAACAAACAAACAAACAAACAAACACACATACACAAGCTGATGAGTGTCTGCTTCAGCACAGGTTGCCATAGCAACACGGTCAGCAGCGTTCTTGCTCTTTGGCTTCGGCGAGCATGACAGCGAGGCTAGTCAGTGTTTGAAGTGCACTCACACATGCACACACACACACACACACACACACACACACACACAGCACGTATGTTCACACACATTCAGCCATATGACAGATATTATTTAGCACATAAGACATGTCTGACGATGTTAGTCTGAGTCATATGTTTTATCTGTGCTGGTCTCAGAGGTGATTTTGTGGCTGTAAACTGTCTCAACACGATGAAAGAGCAACAGGGCCAAGATTAACAAGCACTGCCACCTACAGCACAAACACTGCAAATGCACCAACAACCACAATGACCTCATGATATGACCATCATATGGCCAGGAGTGTGTGAACACCTCAACTTAACATCTGTAAGAATCTTAAACATCCCAGTGTGCCGTCCACATACGTTTGGCCACATACTGTAGCCTATTTATTGTCATGGATATTACATTCATCACATATGCAGGTGATGTGCAGAGACACTTCAGAACCCTGGTCAGTGACACGCACTCTCTGTAATGAGCACATGTGACCACTAGATGGGAGTACAGCTTCATATCAGCAGCTCTGTGAGGTCATCAGTCAATCTGCCTTTCCTCGATTTGGCAACAGACTTTTCATCCTGCTTAAATGTTTTTGATCAAGACACTGAAATCTCCAGGGGATGCTGAACGTGACCTCTGACCCCTCTGAGCGACGGGCCCCGAGAACACCCTGTCATGGTGAATGAGTGACTTGTTATACAGGTATTTACATGACTGCACATTTCTGAGGGTTACACACATGAATGTATAAATGATTTACAGTCACACTTACAGGCTTTTAATTAGGAAACTACTACCTTTATAAGTGTTAATGCTCTCTTTTGCACTATTGTGGTTTCATTTATTATTGCTCTTAATTAACTTGTGATTAATGCAGACTGTCAGGCACTTTACTGATGCATGCCACCACTTGGACTGCTGTTATAACAGGGACAACGCTAGAAATAAGTCCTGGACTTTTTCGTTCCATCCCTGACAAATGCAGACATATGTTTTTATTGTTTTAAATTCTATGTATTGCTTGTGTCAATAAATCAAATCAAAAGTGTCTTTGTAATTTAAACTAAAACAGAAAAAAAGGTTGGTGGTGGGAGATTTAGCCCAAATTTCTTAATGTCACATTGCCAATATGTTAGCAAGTTGGCTATCTATGAATGATGACGTCTTTACCAGTTAGAGTCCCACTGTTACTGACGACTGAGCAGCTCCATCCACTGAGGTGCAAAGTGTAGTTGAATGTAGAGCTGCAGTTAATAATTAATAATAACACTAATAAAATGGATTTATATAGCACTTTTCAGGATTCAAGAAAAAAAAGAAACGAAAAACAAAACAACAAAAACCTTTTCAGGATTCTCAAAGACGCTTTACAAAGAACAAGAGCAGCAATTAAAAAAGAAGTAAAAAAAATTAAACTACTCATTATTTTCTTTATCAATGGCAGTATGGCTCCCAAGGGTTGGCCAGGGGAGGCCACGGCCACCATGATACAAGCTCTTGAAAATAACTGGAGGCCAACATCACTGTCTTTAAGAGACTGTGGCGTGCTCAGACTTTAAGCTAAGTAGTGGTATCTAATAAAACTAGACACCCTAAGGGGTTGTACACATGCTGCGTTTTGCACCCTCAAATTCATTGTTTTCAATATGCGCCAGGTGAGCTCAAATACCAGATTGGCATGCATGTGTCCCCCAGGGTTCAACGTCTGCACCCTGAGATGAGCAGACTTCAACTTTTGCAATGCATCAGCACGCACTGCATGTCATGTGATGATGAATGTTGTGGAATAAACACTCACAACAGCAACCACAACTGGATTTTACTTGTGACAGCTGCAGCTGCAAAGACGTGATGAAGCTTGTGGTGGACGACATGTTGCTCCATGGATGACTCTCCATCTTTTGGGCATATCTTTGGGAAAATACCAGTCACAGGTTTAAAAAACTTAATAATAATTTGCATGCTATCTAGCTTTAGCTGCACTTACCTGCGATGACCTAAACATTCCCACAGAGACACACATTTAAAATTTGGGGAGATGTGCAACTACCAATTGACTGAAAAGTGATATAACAAGTAGCGTAATAAATTATTGTTGGCAGGGAGTTATACTTTAAAAAAGAGTAACAACTAATGAGTGATATATAACATTTTGAGTACCAAAGCAACACTGCTGTTTCTCTTTATCTCCAACTTACAGAGGACGGACTTTTAAAGCGTGGTCCCGGGATCTTTGGTAAATCAAACTGATGTAATACATTAAGCTGGGAAAGTGGCAAAACTGGCGCTGAGTGAAACAAAGGAGAGTTTACACAGAATATACCCTGAAATATATGTCACAAGAATAAAGACATTATTTGGCTGAAAAACTCTTTAAAAAATCTTTATTTGGCTTTTACATGTTAGCTTTGGTGCACAGTGATTAGCGGCCACAGTTTATGTGATGGCCGATCTGAGTGTGACACCGTGTGCATGAACTGGTTACACGACTATAGCAGAGGAAGACACGTGATATAATACACAGTTTGACTTTAGGTGATATATAATGCTCAGAAATAAATTGCATAGATGTGATACACAGTATATTCTCACAGAAAGTCATCAATAAAACAATAGAATATTATATACTTCAGTTTGCAGATCCAGTCGTCTCTGTGAGCAGTGTGTCGACATACTGTGTGTCATAGTCACTGATTCCAACATGCACAGTTTTAAGGCCACTGGAAGCTCACTTTATACTTCAACAACTGTTTCATACAGTAGGGACATCAAAGGTGTAACCACCATGGTGAACACTACTATCTGTTTACTGTAGTGCAAATAATACAAAACCAGATATGGTGAGCTGTGTTTCTATAAACAGTTTACAACATTTAGGCGGCAGTTTCTTTCTTCTTTCCTCCAAAAGTGTCATGTCTCGTTTTAGATGTCATGGCGTGCATTTGAAGTGAATTCAGGATATAGACGACCTACACACACATCACATGGTTCATTTTCTTTGGTGGTAAGATTTTAAAACCTCCTTCCTTTTTGTTTAAAGGGACAGTTCACCCCCAAATTAAAAATACGTATTTTTCCTCTCATCTGTGATGCTGTTAATCAGTCTAGATAATTGAAGTGTGAATTGCTGAGTGTTGGAGATATCAGCTGTAGAGATGTCTGTCTTCTCTCCACTATAACGGAACTAGATGGCACTCGGCTTGTGGTGCTCAAAGTGCCAAAAAATTGTCTCTTTCCAGAAATCATGACCCAGTTACTCAAGATAATCAGCAGTCCTTGTCTTGAGCAGTTTTACATAGGAACTATTTTCTTTCTATCGAACTACACTCGCCAACCGAATCACCACACAGAAGGAAGCGTGCATCTACTGTTATATCACATAGCACCACTGAGCTACAGTAGCTAACGTTACAGCTCAGCCAAGGACGACACCATAACTGCTCACATCTCACGCTGTCACAAGCACAAAGCTCTCGTCCATGAGTAGATGCACTCTTCCTTCTGCACAGTGAAACAGTTGGCGGATGTAGTTTGGTAGAAAGAAAATAGTTAATACATGAAACTGCTCACAACAAGGTCTGTGGATTATCTTGAGTAACCAGGTCATGATTTCTAGAAAGAGACATTGCTGTTGAGTTTTTTTAAATTGTATTTTCTAGCGCTTTGAGCACCACAAGCCGAGTGCCATCTAGTTCCATTATATTTGAGAGAAGGAAGACATCTCTACGGCCGATATCTCCAACACTCTGCAGCTCACACCAAACAATATAGACTCTATCAGCACGTGAAAGAGGACACAGAACGTGCATATTAGAGGAGACAAAGTGTAAAGAATGCAGGTTTCAACAGATTTTAAAAGGCCAAGAAATAATTGTATGAGGTAGTGAATGCCCGTATGTTTGTTATGGTACATATAAGATTGATTTTGGTAAGAAAACACTGCATGTAAAGACAACCAGGTTCCTACAGGGTTCCCTTAAGCTCCCTGTCAGCTGTGATCTCATTGGACATGCTTTGAAAACAATTTAAATGTTCCTACAAAATCAATAATGTGTTCACATGGTGCTCCAAGGCTCCTTAACCTGTGATAGTGTTGCTACTGAGAGATGCCTGTGGATCTGTTAGCAGCAGGTAGCACCTTGGAAAACATTTGGCCAAACTCAACTTTAGAGGTAACGTGATCAACTCATAGGTCCCATTTAAAATGTTTGACGAATGTGTGGAACTTTGTAGTCACCACTAAAATGACGTCACCGTTGGCAAAGCTACAGGAGCCCCTTGGTTTCTGGAGGTCACATGATGAGGGCAGACGAAGCGAGAGCCTGCTGTCACTTTGAGATGGCCTGCTTCTCCATCCCAGCCTGGGTCATGAGCTCAGACACGTTCTTCTCCAGGTCATCAATGCGGGTTCCCATCTCGTCTAGTGTGGAAGTGAAGGAACAATCTGCCTCTATCAGGTCACCACTAACATTATGGTCACGTCTCGGCTCGTCGTCAGAAATAAAACATAAATCCCGTCTTAGCTTTTATAATCAAGATCTATTTTTAGCTCATAATCATTTCGTTTTCATCCTGCAGAAGACGTCATTGACAAAGAATTTCATCTGTGAAGTTAACACCAGCACAAACTAAACAGCACAACAACGGTGGAGAACCAGGCTTTTTCAACTCCAGGATTTCGTCTTTTTAAAATCTAACACATCCACCTTATTCCTGAGGGCACTACAGCAGAAATGATTACGTGCACAACTTCCTGTGAGATAGAGGAAGTAGCGGTGAGCTAGTTAGTCCCATAGACTGTATGTGGTTAGCCCCAGTGGCTACTCTCGGTGGCTAACCGTCAACACTGGTTCTTCTCCAAAGTCATTTGCCTTCAGTTTAGCAAATACTGATTTATTTCTTAACAAATATTTAACTAATGTTAACTTAGCATTTTCTAAAATGTCTCTGTGGAGCTCTGGTACCAGTTGCACTGTCCGTGTCTGTGACCACTAACAACCAGTCTGAGCTACATCTGTGTCTTCAGCAACTGTGTGTCGAACATGTGACCAGAACAAACAGGGATTGTTCCTGTTGCCATGGTTACCATTGATATGAGAAATAAAACCACAAGAGTTTAAATCAGAATTATCAGAAGAGAATGACACGTAGACTGACAGGTGCGTCACTCAGCGTCAGTACATGATATCCCCGTCTGACTTCAGTCTCAACCTACATTAGAAAATAAACTGTGAAATATGTATTTAGTCTTTTACAGACGAGCGGAGGATTAGCTGAGAAACATCACGTTTATTCACTTTACATGGAGCTACAGATAATACTGAATTATGTGGGGCAAAAAGCGAAATCGTTTCACCGCTAGGTTTGCTCTTGTGCACTGCCTGTAGACCAAAACAAAGTGTGTCATGAGCCACTCCTCCCTCTACCTCTGCTCTCCACCCCCCACCCCACTC
>NC_065527.1:4421107-4427173 GCF_006386435.1 Epinephelus moara
GGCAGATTCACTCGCCACAGGGGCGAGGAAATGAAACCTAAACAGCCAACTTAGTTTGGCTTAGTTTAGCAGTTAGCGATGTCTTTCACTCACTCTCAGTCTCTGCTGTGTTTAGCTATTTCCCTGCTTTCCTGTTAGCGTTAGCACTAGTCGGCTGCCACGCTAACGTTCCTACTCTTCTCCCTGAGCCTGCGGCTCATGACTCCGGCTCACGCAGAGTAGGGATGTTAGCGTTAGCTCCTGGAGTTAGCACTAGAGCTACTACGGCTACTGGAGTAGCTTGCAGCTATGGAGCGCTTCTACCAGCTCTTCTAGTCACTGAGCCTCGCCTCCATCTCAGCAATTATATTGCATTTATTACAGGGACCATCATCATTGAAGTAGGCAGGGGAATAGCTAAACACAGCCCGCCAGGCTACATTTTACAATGCTAATTGCAAATGTTAGCTGGGCTGTCGGGCTACTCACCTAACCGTAACGCCTGACCCATTGCTGGGACAGAGCCGCTAATAACTCAAGCTCCGGACATTAACCCATGCTACGATTGTAACATTAAATTTAATTGAATCGACATAGCAACATGTGTCTAACGTTACTGTAGCACTAATTAAAACAGAGGGGGTGGGGGGGATTCACATGAATGTACATGAACGCGCAGCCGGACCGGCTTGTAAACAAGGGGCTGGAGATCAACACAGAGAGAGGGTGTGTGAGGTCATGCTGTACTCCAGATGAAATTACACCTCTAGTTCTTCACATAGCAATTTTTTAATTCCTTCAATCTAGAAATGATGAATTTCGCTTATTGCTCCTTTATTAAGTCATCATAAATCAGAAATCATCTTTAGAAGGAGCAGATGTTACCTTAAGCTGCTCGGGACATGTTAAAGTTAATATTTTAACGGAGCGAGGTGAGCTAATTGCTAGCGTGCTCGGTTGCTTTGAGATGGCTGTCAGAGATGGCAGAGGTATGACCACATGATCCTGTTTGAGCTATAACAGGTGGTGTGTTCCACGTTTTATTTCCCAGTTGCTTTTGGAAAGAAGAATAGAGGACTGTAAACAAACTGCAAACAAATTGTTGCCTTGGAAATCGCCGGTTTCACTTCAACACCAGAAGCTGCACCCATAATTCGCGCAAGGTATCAAGGTATCCCAGTCACTTGGGAACGCTCAAGGAAAAATATCTTTTAGAAAATGGAGTCACACCCAAGCCACCCTCCTCTGATAAATACAGATTAGTCCCTTAGCTCATCACACACTGCTCATATACAATGGAGTCCCAATTTTCCAGAGGTCACTGTGTCTTTTTGCAACATTTGAATCAAATACACAGAGTACAGATTTGTATTTTCCAGTCAACTCCCTGTTAAACTCAGTCTGTGCGCCCCTCAGTGGCCATGCATGGTACCACAGCTGTGATGGACAGAAAGGACACCTCTGTGATTCTCAAGTGTCCTCAGGTGTGTCTCAGCTAACAGGAAACGGCTTCCAGTCACGAGCCCACAGACTACACACTCCTAGGTAAACCGGAAACACCAGAAGTGGCGCATGCAGTAAAGTTAGCAGCTCCAGTCAGGATGTAAACAGATTATTAAAAGGATATTTTTGGACTCCAGCTGTTCAGACATCGCCTGGAATCTTCCCTGTAGTCGCTGCATCGTCTCCTCCATCTGAAGACAACACAACAGGACAGATATGAACACAGATGGAGCTTCAACAGGACACACAGCTGCCATGAGACAAACTTACCGCCTCTGTCATGTCTTTGGCTGCTTTACAGTCTGTCTTTGACATCGTCTCTGCACCAACACGCTGATATTATGATGTAATCTAATTATCCGCCATTAAATGTGACTGTAGTCGTTAGTTTGGTCAAACTGGGCCGTGACAGCGGCTGTATACGTCCCAACTCAGTTTCCCCTCAGAGACGTTAGCAGTGACTCCCATAACTTTGCGGCAAGTTGAGACGACAGAAGGAAAACAATGGCACTTCCGGTTGCAGCTTTCGGCATTTCAAAATAAAAGTCAAAGTGTTCCTTAATTGTTCAGTAAAGACTCAAAGACAGAAAGAAGAAATCATCTATTTTACGAGTTATTTGTGCTGAAGTAATGAACAACTTTTCATGAAAACTGTTTTAAATCATGTATAGATTTTTCTTGCTCACCTGTGAAACCAGTGTTTAGACTGTTGGGATAAATGTTTTGGGAGCATTTAGCAGTTTACATTAGGTTAGTTTAGTCTCTAGGTTTTTTGGTTAGTCTTATGAGTTCTGTATATTACATGCAATTTGTTTTCTTAAAGCTAAACGTGTTCATAAACACAATTTACAATACAGTTTGCTTCATGTCTGGGCCCCTGTTCTTAAGTTTTCGATAGCCTATCAGGGTGTTTCATTTCACATCTCTATTATTTCTGTTTTTGTGAATGAAATTGTGAATTGAATTAAATAGATATGAAGTTATTACATTTTCATATGTAGGCTATTCATATATATGTCCATCATTGACAAAAGTCAAAGTTGTATCTCCTTACTTCATGCTATACTCTGTATTTAGCCAGCTAACACAGACATGGGTGTAGATTTCCGGTGGGACACAGGGGACACTTCCTCCTCAATGTTTAGAACATGTGCGTTTGTTCCCCTGAACAAAAACTTCACCAGGCACCAGGGGTGTAAATATAGACAGGGCAGGCACTGTGGTTGCACTGGGGCCCATGGGGTGGGGAGGGCCGTGTGGATGATTCAGATTGCCATGTTGGAACTGCATCTGTGTTTATTAAAAAAAATATAAAAAAAACTCACATTAAATTATAAATGGTGCCATTTGCTATGAAAGTCAAACCCATCCATGTCTTAATTTTCTTTTCTTTTCTTTCTTTTTGGGGTTAGATAGCCAATAGAAACCTATAACAAAATATAAAAATGCTGAATGACTTTTTTTAAACTATTAAATCAAATAAATAATTTCTTATTCTCTTTGATATTTTTTTGTCATATACAGGTATGCAATGATGATGGTTGGGTAACATGTATATTCACGTTGTCTAATGTCAAGTCTCTGTTTAATCAAGCTATTTAATTTAAACAAGCTGATATGATACATTAGCTGGTTTAGGCACAAAATCTGTCAAGACTGACAAGCTGAGCACATCTGCAAGTCCAGCGAGCAGTCATGTCTTTCAAATGTAAAAGCAGTAGTAAGAAAGGACAAGAGAGAAACATGCAGGGGGGGAAAGTAGCAGAGGTCTGTTGAAACAAAAGTCAAATGGTCGGGAGCTGGGCCAGAAAGCTCGCGGCCTCGTTCCCATCTTCTCGAACGGACTTTCTTTGTTTTCCATTAGATATCAAAAACTCAAATACTCAGAGGTAAAAAAAAAAATCACTGGAGACACGTAGAATCAGATGCAACTGAGTTTAATGTGCTCGCAGGCAACAAACACATCACAACTCAATGAGTCAAGCTCCGGAGCAAGACTGAAATTTCTTTGTTTGCGCACTCGTTTTTATTGTGAAGATTTTCTGCTGAGTCGTCTCTTTCTTAATCCTTCCCACTTGGCTCTGATCGTAATGATGTCACATTTCTGCTGAGTTTCCACTTTTTTCCTTTCATCCTACCACCATAACGGTGTCATATTTTCTGCTGAGCCTTCACTTTTTCTCCTTTCATCCTAAACCCCACCTATTTACTTGTACTCGTAATGTTTTCCTGGACAATCTAAGACCGCCTCCTCTTACCAGGGTCATTCTCAGGACAAGCTGTAATTCCCCTAACTTTCCACCAGTGTTTCTGAGCCCATCCTCATGCTATTTTTAGAAATGATGCCTAGGTACTTTTCCACCACAATGCTTAGGTGCTCAGTGAGTGTGTGTCATAAGAATACATAAAATAATAAACCAGGGTGTGATTTGTCAGTTGCACAGAGTACATTGCTTCAACACATATCTTTAAAGGTCAACTTAAAGGTACAGTATACACACTTCAGTAAACATTACACTACAGGTCCTTGAATTAGATCTCTAGACTCTTGCCGCTAATGTAGAGATGCAAACTGCAGCCACTGGCTAATTTAAAAGGCCAGGGTGCAGAGAGAACAAGAAAGTGAAAGGAGCAGAAAGGCAATGGCCAAAGAAAAGTGTGAAGAAGTATATGAACTTGGCAAAGGTGAGTAAAGCTTGAGTAAATGTGAACGTGTCCTGGATAGGTTTATGACACTGGATTTGGAAATTGATGAACTGGGTGTGGATGAGGGGCCCAATCTGAAAATTTTGTCCCCTGGTCAACAATTCCTGTCATCAGCATTGATGCAGAACTCACTCAGAAGCTGTCATATAATGACCTCATTAACGACCTCGCAGCCAAGAAATGCAGATGTGTGTGCGTCTGTAGAGGCTCCCGCAACTTCTGAAAACACCTACTCCATAGTTTTCAGTGGAGAATATACTATATCTGCAGAATCGTTAAGTTTCGTAAAGTTTACTTCTGTTTGTGTGACAAGGACAGTTCTGTTTTTCTTATTATTTATTTATATTTATTCTAACAATAATGGTATTGATGTATCATGTCATATCATATTAGGGATGCACAAACTATCAGAAGCGGCCAACAAGCTTTTCTTATTATGCACAATGAATGAATATTACATACATTTAAGAGTATCGTGTCTCCATCTGCTGGTGGGCCATCACAATAAGAGTAAGCATATATAATATGATGTTAATTCCACTACAGAAGAGACTTGATGATCACTAAAATTCAGTAGAGAAAAAAGTGTATATATATATAATATATCTGTCTCAGTTATCAGTTATTGGTCAAATGAGTTGTTACATATGGGATAGCGGCAAAACATCCAAAGTAGAACAACAAAGCAGTTGAGCAACTGCGCTCAGGCCCCTAAATCCTCTGCAACACCCCAAAAACACATGCTGGAAATGACATGTTATTATCTTTTATTATGAAGGTATATTGTACTGAGCCTCCGGTCTCATGCTGACTTACTGTGACTAGCTTGACTTTCACATCCATGGTTGCAAATGGGCAGAGCAGTTTTATTAACCCTTTGTAGACTGGTTCATCCTGTCAGGCAGGTTAGTGTGTGTGTGTGTGTGTGTGTGTGTGTGTGTGTGTGTGTGTGTGTGTGTGTGTGTGTGTCCTGTGTGATGCAGAGCAGCAGGAACAATTTCCTGTCCTCTGGCTTTTACATAAGAGATTATCCTGGATCACAGTGACAGATGAGAGATGAGATTGTCTGCCATGAGAGTTACATAACTTTCATTAAACCTTTATAAATCTGTATAATCTGGATTTTGAGTTGGTGACAGTCACTCCTGGTGAATATGTTAGTGTGTAGCCGAACATAATTAGAGAGGCCTGTTAATCTGGAGTGCAGAGCTCAGTGTACTCTGAGTCTCACTGGTGGGACGTGCGAACCTAAAAGTCAACTCAAACAAACCAGGTTACATGAAATATTTAAGAAAATGAAGCTCTACCGACGGGAAAAAATAGGCAGAGTGAGATTTTCTATTGAGCCCTTCTGCAATGGATGTTGCTCTTCAATACAATATTTATGGCAAGCAGCAGGGCCAGATTCAGTCTGTACAGGGGTCTGAGGGGCCCCAGGAGCAGGAGCACACTGTGCCTGGTTGGTAATCCAGCCTTACTTTGCAGGAGGGCTGTTTGAAAATATTATTATCACTGTGAAATCTATTAACATGCACTACATACAGGGATTTTTTCATTGCAGAAAGTGTCCCTGTAAGCCATGACAGTGTGACAGTGAGCCAGCATGAACAATATTACACTGAACAAAAATATAAACGCAACACTTTTGTTTTTGCTCCCATTTTTCATGAGCTGAACTCAAAGATCTAAAACATTTAAGACCATTTCTCACAAATATTGTTCACAAATCTGTCTAAATCTGTGTTAGTGAGCACTTCTCCTTTGCCGAGATAATCCATCCCACCTCACAGGTGTGGCATATCAAGATGCCGATTAAACAGCATGATTATTGCACAGGTGTGCCTTAGGCTGGCCACAATAAAAGGCCACTCTGAAATG
>NC_065527.1:4427381-4467303 GCF_006386435.1 Epinephelus moara
CTGTGCAATAATCATGCTGTCTAATCAGCATCTTGATATGCCACACCTGTGAGGTGGGATGGATTATCTCGGCAAAGGAGAAGTGCACACTAACACAGATTTAGACAGATTTGTGAACAATATTTGTGAGAAATGGTCTTTTGTGTATGTAGAAAATGTTTTAGATCTTTGAGTTCAGCTCATGAAAAATGGGAGCAAAAACAAAAGTGTTCTGTTTATATTTTTGTTCAGTGTAGTACCCTAAAACTGAAGCAGCTACATGAACTTTATTATTTACCCTGCATTCATGTGGTGTGGGAATAATCGGGAACAAAATGAGTTTCTGAAAAGACCAGACAACTTTTTGCTCATATGTAATTTGATACTAGCCTGTAACCATTAGCATGGTTACAGCAAATAGTTGTCCACTCCATGTAAAGTGATTTAGATTAGTTTTAAAAGTTGCTTATTAGCATTGAAAGCAATATTTTTTACGGGATGTGCTGGTGTAGCAAAAAATGTGGGACAAAATCATTTTAATATAAAGCTTTGACCTATTATCAACTTGTTTTTACCTGCTCTGAGCAATAGAATACAACACATCTTCTTTGTAGCGTCCATGTTTTGCTCGGTATGCATTTTTAACTTCTAGCCATTTGGAATTAGTAGAACCTGTAAGTATATAAAACTAAGCATTGTCTCTGAACAGAAAGTAGTTCTGGAAAAAAATGATATCCCCATATGGGGACGACGGGTCTATTTTTAATAGACACAAGTGTGTAATAAAGTATGAAACAGTTTATTTCCATGCCTAAACATTGTTGTGCAAAAACAAAAAAAGCATACAATGCTACAAATTTTGTAGTTCTACGAGTTAAGGAGCGATCACACCGAGATGAAACGCTAGAAACGCGACGCCAGTAAAACCATTGTTTTCCTATGATACGACGCGCCTGACCGGTGTTTTTGTAGATGCTTCTTTTTAGATGCGCGTAGACCCTGAAAAGTTAAAATATTTTCAACTTTTTTGAGCGTCAGACGCCAGTAGCTAGCGTGCATTGAATAAGCGCTTCCAGTGTTTCAAGCTTCTTTGAAGCATCCGCGTCTCTAGTGTCTCATTTCTTTGTGATCACCCCCCTAGAGGTCACTGTTCAAGTCTAAAATTGTCAAAGCATTCATTTGTCTGAACATGGTTTGTTTTTTAACTCTGTATGAATTTAGTCCAAGCTAGGCATGTTCTTTTTGTCTGTAGGACCAGCCCGTCTCACCTAATTGGTCCCAACGTCCTCAAATAAGACGATAATAAAGTCCCAGTGTCCTCAGATAAGTACTTCCTGATTAAAAGCTTCTCAGCTTATTACTGTTGCTAAAATTGGTCGAATGTATACAGCAAACCAAACTACAAACATTATAAAGCATAAATTGACACGTTTCAACCATGAAAATCTGATCAGGTTTTGGACCTTGTCAACTTTTGTGTCGGGATCGGCTGCAAGCTGACTTCGTAGAGATGGCTGCCATGTTGTCTTTACACCGATTAGTGTATTGTGCTGTACATATATCTACAATTAGAATTATGACTAGTAACTATTTGATTGTAGACATCTAAAACGGGAATCATTCATATTAAGAATTCTATAGCAGCATTTTGGGTATCTAAAATTGAGATACTTCTACACACGAATGGCAATGTATGCATGTATCCCAGGAAGAATTACATGTGGATATATAAAATGTTTATTTTGATTATAAAGAATTTAGATACAGGTTACTATGGCAAGCCGTTTTAACATTTAATAGCTAGACTGGATATTCATTACTGATACCTGCAACATAATTTTGCCTAGTCAAAACTCTTATTCAAGATATCTGTAATTAGATTTTGACTAGTCAAAACGTTTTGACTAGTAAGATTCAAACTACTTTTGCCATTCATGTGTATGGGGTTTCTTATTATAGATATCTCCAATGTAGTTGCGGATATCTGCAACTGAATTGTAAATATCTCTAATTCCAGTTTGAGATATCTACAATTTAATTTTGACTAGTCATAATTCAAGTTCAAGATATCTTTAATTATCATCAATTGAAGATATCTACATGGTCCTTTCTAGATATCTTGAATTAAGTTTCAGATAGCCAGAATTAAATTGTTGATATCTTGAACTTGAATTAGAGATATCTCCAATTCAGTTGCAGATATCCGCAACTACATTGGAGATATCTATAATGAGAAACCCCATACACATGAATGACAAAAGTAGTTTGAATCTTACTAGTCAAAACTGAATTACAGATATCTGTAACTGTAGTTTTGACTAGTCAGAATGACGAGATAGCTTCAATTAAAATTCATACTAGTCACAATGACATTACGACTAGTCAAAATGGTGTTGTTGATATCTATAATGGTAATTCAGGATAGTCAAACTTAGCGATTAAATGTTAAAATGGCTTGCCATAGGTTTCTGCAATATATATCTAGTCTACCATAATGGTCAAGCTGAGACGACAGTTCCCCAATTTTAACATATGAAAACATAATGTTTGGTATTCAAATGGAGGACAAAAAAAACAGAATTTTGGAATAACAATTTAATTCTTTTGGCCAAATATTTCATACATAAATGCAGATGTTTAAAAACTACCCCTATATTTAATGCATATATAATGAGATAATATTATATAAAAGATATATAAAATGTTGTAAAATGAAAAAAAGCCCTACACATTTATGAATATTTATGTACCTTAATTCTTGACTGACCACTTGTGTTGTTTTATTTGGTTATTTTATTTTGATTAGTGGGTTATTTATTTATTTTTAGGTCTGTCTTATTATTTAATTGTTTCTATGTTCATATACTTCTGATATTGCTGCTTAGTTGTCAGTCCTAAGTAATTATTCACTCTGTATAAAACTGTCTTTTTGTATTGTATTATAAAAATGTTCAATAATAATAATAATAATAATGATAATAATACAAAGACGACAGTTCCGGGTCGTGCGTGAACCATCTTGACTGAGTCGAACATCTTTGACGTAGCGCGTGACGTGTTACGTATCAGGAAGTGTGCGCTCGACCATAGAACACAAACCAAACACACACTGGGCCACTCACTGAGGAAACTCTTGTGATATAGAGACTCTGTACAGGAAAATAATTTTGTTTCAAAGTTTCCTGACAGTTTAAGGGCTTTTAATACTACTTCCGGCACATTTTGAGTTTCTTCTTCGGTGTTTCGTGCAGCCTTTTAAACAACGCCAGCTAGCATCACCACAAGTGTTGAATTAGAGAAATGGGAGCAGATTAGGAGCCGTCTCCTCCTCTGCAAACACTAAGCGTCGTTCTGTCGCTAACACATTGATGTTGGACTGTCTCCAGATGTTGCTGTAACGCTGCCTCCCAGCTTGTCGTCTCACATTCGCAGCTCGGCTTGTGATGGCGTGGCAGTAGCAGCCTCTTTGTCTGTGTATCCGTGTGAGGGGACTATGCACGCAAAACACGGATGTTCCTCTTTTCACAAAGTCATCACAAGGAACCAGAGGAGGACAACAAGCTTCTAGGAGTCTCCACTGAGCCAGTGACAGCCAGCTGACATCACTTGACAACTTGTAGCCCCGGTGTTGGACTGGTGAGCAGCTGAACATGGAAGATGAGGTGTTTGACCAGATTGTGTCCGTGTTTCACAACCTGGTGTCGTGGATCGCTGCTGGTGCCATGGTGTTTGGTGGGATGGTGCCTTACATCCCCCAGTACAGAGACATCCGCCGGACTCAAAACGCAGAGGGGTTCTCCACATATGTGTGCCTGGTCCTCCTGGTGGCAAACATCCTACGGATACTCTTCAGGTGATAAATCATTCCCTGTCTGTTCAGTCGACACCAGACCTGCTTCAGAAATCTGTCAATTTAACACTTTTTTGCCTGTAAAACAAATTATACACGTTATGGAACAAGATTTAAGGTGTTTCTAGAATCAGTGGGATATTCTCTGAAATTCGGCTTTAAATAGATTGTCTTAGGAGTTTCCATTGCATTGCTGCCACCTACTGAAGTTGTGGACACACGTTATGAGCGACAGATGACAGAACTCAGTCTCAGCTGCTGATGGATTGGATGTATGCTGAACTAAATTATGTTTTCTACTTATAATAAGATGCTTTTGATATCTGCATTTTATACAACCAGATAAAGGCACATCAGTCCCTCACAACAGCAGCTCTCAGGAACCCAAAAAGCAAACTACTGAGCAGTTTACTCTAAATAATTGTTGGCCTAGTGTGGCAGGTACTTTGAGAACGATAAAAGGTACAGATGGACTCTTCTGGGATGCTTGTTTGCAGTTGACTTCCTCTTTGATATCATCTGGAGACAAAAACATCTTTACAAGCTGCTGCATCTAAGTACCATCATTTTATTGAGGCTGTCAGACACTGTAAGACAACTAGAGAAGCATGTGTGTTATGGTGGTGATGTTATGCCTGCTTCATGTTATATACTTGCTTTCTTCCACTAGATTTGGCCGCTACTTTGAGACCCTGCTGCTGTGGCAGAGCATTATCATGATCACCACCATGCTCGTCATGCTGAACCTGTGCACCAACGTCCGCATGGCCACTGAACTCAACACCAAGAGGCGCTCCTTCATAGGTCAGCAACCCTCCGCAGGGCCTCTTTACAGGCTCAGTTATCTCGGTTTATTGTGTGAGAGAATGTGTGTGTGAGTGCTTTTAAGTGCCGCTTCAAATGTTGGTTGTGTGGGAGTGTGTGTGAGGGAGGGTGAGAGAATGTGTGATTGTGTGTGAGTATAAAAATACAGTGAGAGCAAGCAAGAGTGTGTGTGGGCAGGTGCGTGGGTGAGTGTTTCAGAGAAATGTAGGAGGCTTTGAATGACTGTGCACGAGTGAGTGTGAGCATGATGTTTACAGGTCTCCTTACCTCCCACCATGAGTGACGACCTTAAGTCGGCGATGTTTGAATAATCCAGTTAAACCTGCTTCAACACATTGTACGAGTGTTGCAAACTACAAGTGAACTTTGACGCTGAACAACACCGATGATTGTTGTCCGTGACATGACGTGCAGGATGTGTGATGCAAAATGGATTCCCAGAAATCAGCCCTCTAAAGGAAAAACACTGGCTTCATCCTGCACCTCAGTCTTTGTAAATGAACGGGCATGTACTGTAGCTGTTTAAAAAATCTTTAAAGCATTACATTTTTCCTGCATAAGACATTTTTATTGCTACCATTTCTAGTTTTCAATTAGTGGACAGGCACCAGTATTACAGTATTACAACTCCAAATCCAAAAAAGTCGGGATGCTGTGTAGAATGCAATGATTAGTACATCCTTAAAATCATTGTTTTTGTGATTAAACACTCATTCTGAATTTGATCTGCCTGCATACGTTCCAAAAAGTTTGGAAAGCAGTTGTTTATCACTGTGTGACATCACCTTTGCTTTTAACAGCACTCATTACAGCAATTGCTGAAGTTTTGAAAGTGATATTATCTCCGTCTAGCTTGATATACAGCGTTATATTTTGCACCACACATGTTCAATAGGAGACAGGTCTGGACTGGTGTACCATGTCATCTTGTTCACGATTATACCTGTATAATTTTTACTATAATTTGAAAAATTCATATTGTGATACTTGCAATGTTTCCACTTGTTGACATATTGACGTCATACTGTTACCCACGGCAACAACAAGAATGGCTGAAAGTGAAATTATCAGCGACTCCTTGGTGGTTCCAAAAAGAGGAGCAGCTTCAGTAGTGTGGAATAAACTGTGGCATCCTGAATGTTTTCCTTCTCTTAGCGCTCAGAGGGAACTCATTCAGCGGCTCCTCTGGCAGCAGCACAGCGTCTCTCCCTCTCCTCTCTGATTCTGTCACAAACCTTTGGTGATGTAAACCTACGTGAATAAACTCCATATATGTGACTGTATCATAACAGCCTGTCACAGGTTACAGCTGATGATTAGAGGAGAAATGGCAGAGCATAAAGGTCCAGGTGGAAAAAAAACAACTCAATCATTTAGGATTTTACTCAAAGAAGGAAATCAGCTGTTGATTTATATATATAGATCCCAGGGGACTGTTTATGTATCTGGGAGCTGTTTAAATGTGTAATTAGTGGTAGATTTGATTTAGTTGAACTATTAATATTGTAACAGAATCTGAATCTCACTCTGAGTTACTGTTGTTGTTCACAAACTAAAGAAATGAGACATCAGTTTAGTTTTTACTGAATATATGAAGCAAACTGTGAAACTAGATCACTTATTTTGTTCCAATTCTTTGTTTTATGATTTGTATCGTCAAGAACATCGTTATCGCTGAAATACCCGTCGTTATCGCAGAAATACCCAATTCCCAATACCCACCCATAGCCCTAGCCCTACATTTGCGCCTTCCCGCGAGGGGTAGGGGTGTCCCAATTCCTTTTTGGATGTAGAGGTAGGGGGCATAACGAGGGGTAGTGGGTATGAAACTAGCCCTTCGGAGCGAGGGATTTCAGATGCTGACTTGCCAGCGAGGGGTAGACGTCACCATGGCTACCACCGAGCAAGAGACGGGGGAAAAGTTCATACATAGCTAACATTACCGTTGTCAGGTTGCTTGTTAGCTAGCTAGCTAGCAGAAGTCCCCTGTCGTCTGTCGTTCATCAAACGAAGCATGATGAATACAGCAAACGCGATCAGTAGGATGAATGAGACTCCATTGTAGATGCTGGTTGGAAATGTAGATGGCTCACAGCTTCCTGTTTAAAATAGTTACGTATGCGTGAACGTAACCGATGCGGTGACGTAGTGAGTGGTGTCCCAATTCCTAGGGAAAGATTTCAACCCCTACCCCTTGTTGCTTCATTTCGAGGGCCAGGGGTAGTGGGCAAGGGCAAGGGGTAGGGCCAAGGGCTAAGGGGTAGTGGACAAGGGGGGGATTGGGATTGGGCCTTAGCCCTTAGCCCTTGTCTTGGCCCTTCCCCTTGGTTTTGCGCGTTCACGTGAGGGGAAGTGGTGTCCCAATTCTCCGTCAGCTTAGCTCTTTACCTGACGGAGAACTGGGACACCACTTCCCCTCACGTGAACACGCAAAACCAAGGGGAAGGGCCAAGACAAGGGCTAAGGGGAAGAAATGGAATTGGTCCTAGGTCTGTAAGAGCTTAGGGCTTGAGTCAACGAGTCTGTAAGGGATTCATTTGGGATTGGGGGATTGTCTTGCTGGAATAAGCAGGGACGTCCCTGAAAAAGAAGTTGTGTGGATGGCAGCGTATGTTTCTTCAAAACTTGTGCCAGCATTCATGGTACCTTCACAGATGTGCAAGTTACCCATGATGCCATGGGCTCTAACGCACCCTCATACCGTCACGGATTCTTGCTTTAAACTTTGCGTTGGTAACAATCTGGATGGTCCTTGTCCTCTTTAGCCTCGAGGACACAACGTCCATGATTTCCCAAAACAATTGAAATATGTGCCCACAGAGTTTTTCACAAAGTGAAATTTGCAGCGTCCTTCGTTGAGAACACCTGAGCCTTTCACGGATGCCCCTTTCATACCTGATCATGATATCACCTGTTACTGATAAACCTGTTCACCTGTGGAAGGTTCCAGGTTTTTTTAGCATTTCACAACTTTTCCAGTCTTTGTCATCCCTGTACCAACCTTTTTTAGAACATGCTTCAGGCATCAAATTCAGAATGAGTGTATGTTTACAAAAAACAATGGAGTTTATCAGTTTGAACAAACGATATGTCATCTTTGTTAGGAAGGATTTGCTAATCATTGCATTAGGTGCCCTTAAGAAACAACCGAGACAAAGGGAAGTAATACAAAATGTCCCCAGTCCAAAGTGATGTTACTGTTCCTGTAATCAAACTTACACTGTGTCTTTCTTAACAGCCTCACAAAATTATTCAACACCACATGTTGACACACTGGATCCTGTTTTATATGCACCTCCTTATGCACACAAATGGATAAGGAACAGTCCTCTTTGGTTTGCTAAGTCATGTGTGTTAAGCCTGTATCACGTGCTGTATGCAGTGCTGTGTTGTACTCCTGCTCCAGGACTGGATGCTCCGCTATACTTCCTGTCCCTCTGGCAGTCTGAAGAAAGGGGAGGGGAGGACTCCTGAATAATGAGTGTTAATGTCTGAAGGCTCAGTGTCAGATGACGCTCACAGATTCAATGAATGAAACTCTGGAATCCATGACAGAAACTAAAATACTGTAGGAAAACCTGTAGCTGCAGGCCAGTCAGCCATCTTGACAACCAGTGTGAGTCAGGAAAAATATCCAGCATTTAAAAATGAATTTTCCAGTTGCAACAGGTCTGCTATTGTTGTGATGTTGGGACATGACGTCTGTTTAGTTGATGCCTTCATTCGCAGTGCAAATTATTTGTACAAAAAATGCCCTTGGTGTTTAAAGGCCTTAATCCTGGAGGCAATCAGTAATTTTGCGGTTCCACGAATCGCCCATGATGACCTGAAACTTCTGACCCAACTGTCACATGGTGTCACACAGTCATGCCCAAGCTCAGTAACCTGACACATTTCGGATCACCTCAGGCTTTGCTAAAATAAATGAAGAAAACCAAGCTCTTTTCTCTCTCCCTGTTTTTCCCCTCTTTATTTTTTTTTGTCTGTAGCGACAGACAGTAAGGACGAGGAGATCAGAATCCCTAAGAGGCTCTTTCTGGGTATGTACAGAACCTACTGTGTCTGCCATGAAACATCAGTTGTAGTTCATCTGCCTCTCCATCTCTGTGTCTCGTGCATGGCGACCCAGTGTGGCTCCCCCTCCAGCACAGCCAACACTAACCGAAGACTAACACCATTTACCACACGACTGAATGAAGCATGAGCTCATTTCACCTGCATGTAGTCCTGCTGATGCATCCATGTTTGATTCACGAAGCACATTCACTGTCCATCCATCGTAGCAACCCCCGGACCAGACAGCTTTCATTGACAAACCCATGTGAATGTGATTTGCATGCATTGTTTGTGCTTAAATCTGTCACGTATATGAGAGGACAGTTTAGGAGTCACAGTGAACTAACCTGTTGATAGTACAGTTTGAAGCCTTCTGCTGACATCTTGTAGTTTTTCTAACTTAATGCTTTTATCTTTGCCATTTGAAATGTCTGTTTGATGTTAGCTCTCAAACCAAATGTGTGTTCCTGTGTGTTTAATGACCCTTAAAGTGGTGCATGCTTTTTTTATACTGCCTGAAATTTGAATATAAAGCACCTTTTAATGGCTGATTCATGCAAGTTGATGTCTTCTAACCGGCTTTTAAAGACTGTTCTTTGAACTACACTTGGTTTCAGCACAATGCCTCTCTTATAATGGATATGTCAAGCTGCCACAGGTGCACTTTCAGCAGGAGAAGAGCTGCTAGGTTCTGCTTAAAGGGACAGACAGATATTTTTCCTCTTACCTGTAGTGCTATTTATCAACCAAGACTATTAAGAAGTAAACTGCCGAATGTTAGAGATATTGGCGGTAGAGATGTCTGCCTTCTCTTGGCTTGTGGTGCTCAAAGCATGACGTCCTAACCCTCACCTATGGTCATGAGTTTTGAAAGAACAAAGTCATAAATACAAGCAGCCGAAATGAGTTTCCTCCGGAGGGTGTCTGGGCTCAGCCTTAGGGATAGGGTAAGGAGCTCGGGCATCCAGAGGAGCTCGAAGCTGCTGCTCCTTCGCATCGAAGGAGGTCAGTTGAGGTGGCTCGGGCATCTGATCAGGATCCTCCTGGGCGCCTCCTGTTAGAGATGTTTCAGGCACGTTCCACTGGTAGGAGGCCCTGAGGCAGACCCAGAACACACTGGAGGGATTATATATCTCATGTGGCCTGGGAACGCCTCGGGGTCGTCCAGGAGGAGCTGGAAAGCGTTGCTTGGGAGAAGGATGTCTGGAGTACTTTGCTCAGTCTGCTGCCCCCGAGACCTGGCTTCGCATTAGTGGTTAAAAAATGGATGGATGGATGGATGGATATGAAAAGCTCAACAGCAATGTCTCTTTTCATAAATCATGACTCGGTTGCTCAAGATAATCCACAGACCTTGTTGTGAGCAGTTTCATGTAGGAACTATTTTCTTTCTATTGAACTACACCAGCCAACTGTATCACTGTGCATCTCCTCATGGACAAGAGGCTCTCGCCTGGGATCCACTGGCGTCACCGAGAATCGTTGCCGGACGCGACATCTACCCTGAAAAGGACGCTTTGGAGGCGGAGCCCGGAAATACAGATGGACGCGGCTACTATAGGAAAGCTCTCGCCACTGCTACGATTAGCTTATCTTCCATTGCCATGTTGTTCCAGAGAGGGAAAGTAAACGAAACGTCACGACAGACCACCACCGAGCTTGCTCCCCATTGGATAGTGTCCTTGCGTCTGACGGGTTAATTTGCATAAAGTTGAGTTGCAGTCAACTTTTGGACGCGCCGGAGCTGCTCAAACGGCCGCGCCGCCTACCCAAAATACTTTGTGGGGACGTCAGCAACGGTTTGACCCGATCCATAGGAAATGAATAGGCATAAGCATCACGGCAGACACAAAAAACGCCAGTGGATCCCAGGCGTCATGCTTGTGGCAACGTTAGATGTGACCATTACCGGCGTCCTCCTTGGCTGAGCTGTGACATTAGCTAGCATAGTTGTGATGAGCTTACAGTAGATGCAAGACTTTGCTTTTGTCACATTCATCCGATTAACAAAGAATCAAAAAAGAGAGAGGTAAAAGACAACTGTGTTTAACAGCTCTCATTCATCAGCGAAACTATATCAAAACGTCCATTGCATCTCTGCCAGACAAGTGTGCCAGACTCTGATGAGAAAAACTGTAATTTTACCTGGCTGAAGACAAGAGCTGCTGATCTACCACTGCATCAGTTGGTAGTTTCTATGCTATTCAGTGACTTAAGTGAATTTGAACTATCCCTCTTAAACACCAAAGTCAAACAAAAAACTAACTTATCGAGGCAGCGGCAGACCAGCAGCTCCCGTGTTCAGCGAGGTAAAATCCCTGTTTTTGTTAATGGAATCTGGCTTTGAAGAGAGCATAGATAAGTTTTTCACAAAAACGAGAACCCCTATGACTTCAAACATCAAGACTATCGTCTGTGTTTGGATTCTTTGTTCACCAGAAGCATGTGTAAAAAGCAAAGTTGTCTTTACAAAATCAATATAACACAGGGTGAATAATTGATATACAAATGGTCACTTTGTGGGTGAAGTATTCCTTTAACTCCTCCTGTTTTCTAAATGTTAGAGATCACAACAGTTTGGCTTATGTCTGATGATTATGTTATTTCCTGATTGCATAAAACTGGACATTGATTTCTTTAATTACAAAGTGCACACTGAACACAGGAAGTCTGCAGTATGGAATTAGGAAATAGTTTTAATGGAGAAATGGCTGTTGTTCCTGGCATGGACACTAGATGGCAGTAGGAAACAATATTTGTATGAGGTGAAAAAGCACACTTGGCTCAGAGTGGTATAATATATTACAAATTCTCCTCTTGGGACTGACTAATGCACACTAGATGGCTCGGTATTGAAGTGCTATTTTGTACCCTCTTTTTGTTTTTTCAATCATTTTTGGAGAAGCAGGAGCAGAAACCATTTTCAGCAACATGATGGCTCTCTGTGGTCCAGCCTGTTTCTGGCATCAGACGAGGAGCAGGATGTCTCCTTGTCTCCGGTGCCCAGATGTTGTGCTGCTGGCTCAGTTGTGCCCACATGTTGCAGCTGGCTCTGCGGCGCCTTTACGAACGCTCATCGATCAGTGAACTCTGCCAAGCATCATTACAATTGACAGAACACGGTGTTCTTTGATCGCAGCTTTGCTGGCTTGTGCCGGCTCATTGATCTGCTCGTAGAAATATCAACGGTAAGCATGTTGTAGTCTGCTATTGATATGAGGATAAAAACACCCAGGCAGAGGAAGGAAGAGATGAAGGAGTGGAGCTGAGTCGTGGATTGGTTAGACACGCAGCGTCACTTTAGAGGCCTGGAGCGACTGCGGTCAGCGTCAGTGCTGTGAGATGGATATAGGATCAGAGATACAGCAAAGCGAATTTTATAGAGCGCTATCAGTATATATAGCACCAAACTGCTGTCAGTGTGCAGCCGTGAGGTGGAACAACCTCACATTGTGTCTTTCTGCAGTGACTCACCATAGTGTTGTTTAGTCAGCAGGACATATTCTCAACCTGTACGTGTCTCTTATTGTTCCCTTTGTTCCCTTTATGTTCTCTAAGCGTTCACCGTAGCGCAGATTTGCTCTCAAAGCAGCACAGCTTCATTATCACACCAGGAGCCTCCATCAAACAGCTGGACATTTGTTCTCAGAAATAAAAACAGAGTGCAGCTGACTTTAAATTGTACTTGCCAGGATGCCTAAATTAGGCTGTACTATAATAGATATGGCTGTCTGTCAACAACAAGCATTGTATTTTATAATGTGTCACTTGGTAGCTGAGATAATATCATGTAAGTGATGGTTCAAAGAACGCCTGCGGTGCCCCAACCATAACTGCACAGCTGGCCACATCTGTGCTGTACTGTGTCGTCCTTTGTTGTAGACTGTGTAGTTTTATTTTGGAGGCGGGAGACATCCTGGTGTCATAGCAGCTCAGTGTGATTTATATGGAAGAATGGCTGCTGCAATCCTGTAAGGAGATTAAAAGATCAGATCATTTGGCTGTGTCAGGTTCAGAAATGCTGCCGATCACTCAGGTGGAGGTAAAAAGGTTTGGAGGGAAAAACTGAGATAAAATACCCGTGTAAAAAGTTGTGACTGTGACAGCGGGGAAAGTTTCACTTTGTCACATGTGTGCCAGAGTCAGACTTTACTTTTAGTTATGTTGAAGACCTGACAGAGGAGAAACCCTGATTGGATTTTTCAAAATCTCCAGCAGCATATAAATGAATTTGTGTCAGCAAGCAAACCATCAAACTGAGGCTCTGCTCCGTGATTGAAAATCCTGTATGCAAACTTCAGGGCGTCTCTATGGTTTCAGACTCCAGGGTGGCATGGCTGTTTGTGAAGCAGCAGCTCAGTGTATTGTTGTTAAAGGGATTTCGACCAGCTTTGTATCATAAAAATATGGCTTATATGTGTAAACGAGGTGTGTTATATCTCCCTGCTCATCTGCCAGCGAAAATGATTGCCTTATTGTTGGAGACAAATGTGTTCATAAGAAAGGTGTTCAGCTCTTTGCAGAGTCCCTGACCGCCACATTAAGTTGCATGATGGAAAAAATATCTTGAATTTCACCACGCATTATCTCTCCTCCTCCACTCCCCACACCCTGACAGCAGAGACTGAAGGAGAAAGTTAAGAAAAAGTTCTTAATCTTTTTAATTTAAGAAGTGAAACCAAAACTTTGGATTTCCTCTGGCTCTGGGGCTGGTCCTAGAGGCCAAAAAACTGGTTCAAAGGGCCCTGAAGGAGGTTCTAGTGGTCATTAGGGTGGTTCTAATGGTCCTGAAGGAGGTTATAGAGGCCAGAAAGCAGGTTCAAAGGGTCCTGAAGTAGGTTCTAGTGGTCATTAAGGTGGTTCTAATGGTCCTGAGGGAGGTTATAGAGGCCTAAAAGCAGGTTCAAAGGGCCCTGAAGGAGGTTCTAGTGGTCATTAGGGTGGTTCTAATGGTCCTGAAGGAGGTTATAGAGGCCAAAAAGCAGGTTCAAAGGGCCCTGAAGGAAGTTCTAGTGGTCATTAGGGTGGTTCTAATGGTCCTGAGGGAGGTTATAGAGGCCAAAAAGCAGGTTCAAAGGGTCCTGAAGGAGGTTCTAGTGGTCATTAGGGTGGTTCTAATGGTCCTGAAGGAGGTCCTAGAGGCCAAAAAGCAGGTTCAAAGGGTCCAGGCAGAAGTTCTGGATGTCATTAGGGTTACGTTGAAAAAAGAAGCTGTTATTAAGTTTTAATAATTTTCCAGCCATAAGGGAACCATTTGGATTCCCAGTGTGTAATCAATTCCACCTATTTGGAAATTTGCACCAACATTCGGAGCTGCTGACTGTGTGAGAACAGCCGGTCGGCGTAACGTTACAAAAGTAAGTCGACAATGTTTTTGTAATGACTTCTACTGCTGGCAAAAATGTTAACGTTGAAAGATAATACAGATGTTGCTGGTGATGGTGATGGTCCACAGCTAGTCGCTATAACTAACGTGAACGTAGGCTTAGCTAATGCTAGTGAGGAGGCTAGCTGGGCGTAGGGTGCTTGGTGAGCTACACTTAGCTGTAAGGGGGCAGTAACAGTAGTGTGTAACATTTCTCCTTGACACAAATTATTTCTGTGGCGAAGAAATCATAAATCTATCCATGGACCAAACTCAGATCAAATGATAAAACTAGGCAGTCGTGACCAAATTTAAACCAAGATTCTGTTACTGAATTCTCTGCTTTTCACCTCAGATGTTTAAAGAAACATATTTTACCTTCCTGTTTAATTATAATAAGAGATTGTTTGTTATCAGCTAGATGTTATATTGTTTTTGGATGGACAATTCCCATACGTCACCTACCAGCGGGAGCGTTATCGGTCCGGTGCATCACAGTGCATTGTGATAGTTGTAGTTTTTTTACTTCTCGAGCAAAAGTTTTCTCTAGTCACGTAGCACCAACTTTATAAGTATTTGTGTCTTTCTGCTGCATAGACAGCCCAGTTTATTGCATAGACCATCTTTCCAGCATTGAAATACTTCTTTAATAACAACTGTTTTATTGGAATAGCATCCACAAATTGAAAAAACCTTGCTACAAAAATAAAATTCACCATCCCTGTGCTGGTAGCGCCCTGCTCAAACATCTGCAGTTATCTCGATAATGTCACAATGATTGAGTGACCACAGAGATGTTTGCTTAACGATGGGA
The DNA here is from genome assembly GCF_006386435.1 of Epinephelus moara. Lineage (NCBI taxonomy): Eukaryota > Metazoa > Chordata > Actinopteri > Perciformes > Serranidae > Epinephelus > Epinephelus moara. The sequence goes on from NC_065527.1 coordinate 4,442,271, forward strand.
CAGGTATATGGCTACACAAAAGATTTCCATCTCTCTCTATTGTTTGGTTATGGCTCATTGCTCATTCTGGTCCCATGGGGCTTTGTACCTGTAGCTTCATTGGGTTTGTCAGCTTAGAATAAATGACCGCATCCTGCAGGTGCAGTTATCCCCTCCCTGGGGATGGGAGGCCTAACTTTTAGCCTCAGTCCTTTGTATCGAGGAGGCCTAGCATTTAGTTAGGGTGGCAGTGCAGGGAAGTTGCTGTGCTCTGTCCCAGCAGTGAAATCCCATTAGTCACTGGAAGAGCTCCCTGTCCAAATTTTAGAAAATTAAATCTGAGGTTCAATTTCCCGGGCTGTTAAAACTGTCTTTCATAATAATATTCCTGCTTCTCCCACGGGTGCTTTTGAGCGACAGCGAGCCATTATTTCAACTCCCCCCATAGACTTTCCCAGGGCCTAACTGAAGCTGGCAGGGAACAGTTGGTAAACAAGCGGTTGAAATCTCCATCTCTGACCCGCATCTTCCTACACATGTACCACAACTCTGTGGGACTTCAAACCAGGCTGTACACAAGACGTTTGGCCATCACAGGGAGTCCATTGTGTGCAGCTCCAGCCTGTTCCCACACAGTGCTGCGGCGGCTGCCACACAGCACAGGGATTAAAGAGGGGGAGGAGGATGCCCCAGGGTACAGAAGTGGCACAGCAAGAGAAGGTGTATGGCAGGGTATGGCTGAGGGGCAATACTGGGATCTGTTAGCGGTCAGTGTGAAATGATGTGACACACTGATCTGCCGACAAGATATTGTCTTTACATTTTCTGCTGCTCGGAATTGGAGGCAGATTTGCGTGCATCTTCAAAGTGCGCACACAAAGGATTAAGAGATGATGACAGCACAGCACTGGTATGAAGAGTGTAATCACTAAAACATGAGCTGCCAGATGAAGACTGTGCAAATAATTGAGAGGCACTGTGTAATCACAATGTTGCCTTTATTGTCAGAGCCAAATGTGTTCATAAGTAAGAGTTTAGAAAAAATATGTTGAATTTCACTGCAGAGATTTCATGCATTACCTCTTCTCCTTTTCTTCTCGACTCCCCGCACCCTGACAGCAGAGACTGCAGGAAAAACTTAAGAAAAAGTTCTTAATGTTTTTGTTTCACAAACTGATATTACAGATAAAGAGGTGCTCATGCACATGCAGTCTGAATCAAGATTCTGTTACTGCAGCACTGCATATTTCTTACCTTAAATGTTTTCAGAAATGTAGTTACTAGCCATGTTTCCATCAGCCTGTGTAGATGCGCATCTAGAAGTATCGCATCGGAAAATTATGATGGAAACGCCAAAATTCGAATTAAAATCCCCTGATTCGCACAAACTAAAATACGCTCGCTTTAGCCGGGTTTTGGTTGATTCGAAAAAATGTTGATTCGCAAAACGGGGGATAGAAACAGTTATGTTCAAATTAAGTCTGACATAGCGCACCTCTCTCCATGGTGATATCCACACTCCGGGTTGGGAAGGCGGTAATGCATTTACAAGCTGGTTGCCAACCGCCACAAAACGTAGAAGAAGAAGAATGCGAGACTTGTTTTGTTTCCGGTTCTGCAGAAAACTCGCGTGAGTTCGTAGTTTTCACCAAAGTCCGTACATTTAATGGAAACACACAGAATACATATTTCTTTTAATGCGCATTTCGCAATGATTCGAATCACTTTTGGATGGAAACACAGTCACTGTTAGGCTGTAAAATAAGAAAGTTTGTGACCTAGCCAAGGTGTTAAAAACAGTTAAACTAAAAACAAATCATTGCCCGATAAATAGAGAAGACATTCTTGTTTTAAGCTACACAGTATACTAATAATAATAATAATAATAACTAATACTTTCTGAATGCATTTTATGTGAGAAATAGGCCATGCAGTAACTGAATTTTGAACTATATTTGATCAGTGCTGCCTAGATTGAGTTTGACCGCAGTTCACAAGTAGTGATGGACACGCTTGATAGCTGTGTTAGAGACTCCTTTGCTTTGTCTATTTTCTTTCATGTGTGGTGGATTCTTGCAGACACCATTAGAAGCACCAGGAGGAGGCAGAGGAATATGATTTGAAAGTGTTGGAAAACTGTAGTTTTGATACTGAACTTTATTTATCTCAGTACATATAAGCTCAAAACTATGACACACATTTGTGTAAGCAAGCTGACATTATGTAGTAGCAATACCATATACTGTACAACATTTAAGTACAGATCATAAATGTATGAAGAGGACTGGATACAGTGTTGAATTCGGGCCCCTTTCATTCCTATGAGAGTTGCTCAGTAGCATATGAAGCCAACAAGCTCAACTTCTGTGTGTAAAATTACTGCATCATTGGGCCAATAGAGAAAGCACACTGAAGAATTTTGCTGGCTTAGCCCTCCGCTAACGAGAAAGGGGATACAGTTATTCAATCGTGCAGCTCTTCTAGACTTTTGAAATGTTTCCAGACTGAATTAATCAAATTCTGATAGTGAAACAATACATTTAATGGGGATCATGATGCTTATAAAAAAATTGTACCCATTGATTCACTCTGTAAGTCTGTGGGAAAAAGTCTTTTTGGGCCCAAAGGCATCATGTGACAGACCAAGAAGTTGTAATTCCAGGGTTTGGCCACTGTGTCAAAGGCTTGGTACAGATGCATTTCCCATTGAAGAAGTGCTTGGCTATATTTTTCAGGCGTACAGATGCATTTCCCATTGAAGAAGTGCTTGGCTATATTTTTCAGGCACTTGGGGGCAAAAGCAGCAAGCGCTAACACACACACACACACACACACACACACACACACACACACACACACACACACACAATGGAGTTGTTTTGGCTAATGTGTTAGCAAACTTAGCTTATTGACAAGTAGGGATGCTTGGTTTAATGGTTGCACATTGGTATTGGACGATATTCACCTTTTCGACCGTCACTGGCCTATCGGCAAATAAGACGACATTCACCAATGGCAGTGGCCGATGTTTTTCCATTGTGTCACATCAATTTTGCGCAGGCTAAAAAGCAGGGCTCGAGACTGACGAATACTCTCGTCCTGGGGACAATATTAAAAATGATTGGGATGAACAGAGATCTTCTGAGGGGACGCCATTGGGATGAAAGGACACAGTCAACTTACTATCAACACATCAGGGGACGCACCCTAATAATGATGTGTTCAAGGTCTATTCAGTAAAAATGAGTTATTGGGTGAAGGTAAATTATAACATCCTCTTGATGTTTTCAATGTGATCTTGTAAAATGTAGAAACTTAAATAAATACAGTCGTTTAGAGGAGAAACTTGTTGTTTTCACAGCAATATAAAGTAGACATCAGAGAACGAATTATGATATATACAGTAAAAAAAAGTTTCTCATGTGTAAGAAGGCTATTTTAAGATTGTTTCATAAATGTGTATAATTATTACCTCCGCCAAGGAGGTTATGTTTTCGCTGGTGTTGGTCTGTTTGTCTGCAAAATAACTCGGAAAGTTTTGAACGGATTTTGATTAAATTTTCAGGAAAGGTTGATAATGGGACAAGGAACAGATGATACAATGTTGGTGGTGATCGGTTGAAGCGAAGTGGATAAAATAATAAAATGGCGGGAAATCCGAGCTGCATGGCGGAGTTCAGCGCTCTCCGAGTGCTCTAGTTGAATTTGTGCTCATTCAAACATAATATATCGAAGGGCTGAATGACTTTAAACCATTTACTAATTTCTTTTTGATTCTTGGCCGTTACATTTAATTTTTTTATCAGTTTTTTTAAATGAAGATTACTTTGTTTCCCTGGCACAGAGGGGGGAATAAATAACTACGAAACCAAAATAAGCATTGGTATCGGCTATTGGTCAAATTGTTGTTTTGAACATCGGTAACGGTTCAGTTCAGTTTTTAGGGGCATTTACTGTTGAAGAAATGTATAAGAAAACATGTGAGGGACTGTTTGCATGCAGCTATTTTCTCTGCTCAGGTTGAACATACTGTTACCTAGCTATATATCCAGCAGGCTAGCTAAGCAAAACATTGTGAATGTCCACAGCTTTTGCCAGCTACAACTACTGTATGTGTGTGTAGGTTATACTACCCAAGCTGGGGCCCAGTTGTATCACCACTCGGAGTTATACACTACATGTGTCACATGCAAGCTGTGCATGTCTTTAGCAGCCAGGTTGGTGTTGAATGCTGCTCTAGTGCCCCCGATTACTTCCCTCTGTGTTTGGCTGTTATCAGGCAGTGCCAGCCTGGTGCTAGTTGTCCCCGATTCACACTCCTCTGCTGCCAGCAGGGCTCCACAGCCACACCAGGCATCTGCAGCTCCAACACCTACAGAAGCAACACTGCTATACAGCACACATAACAGCTCTCAGAGGATATTCTGGGTGTTGATTATACTCAGAGCAGAAATACATGATGCCCTGTTGCAGCTTAAGAACAGTTTGCATTGTGGTGTCATCCTACAGAGTTGTAAGGTTTTGCACGGTGCATCTCGGTGTGTGTAGTGTGTGGTGGGCTGACAGAAGGCTGTGACCTGGTCTGAATTGCTCTTTGAGATTTATTTGGTTACGCTCATGGGATTTGTTTACCTTGTCTGTCAGAGAGGAACAATTGGATTGGCTCAATATTGCGCAGCCAGGTTACCTCGCACGCATACGTGCCTGCCATGCGTGTTCATGTAGAAATGCCATCTAAATGTCAGAGCCGGTCACCGTTAATTCTCTAATGAAACAATATTTCATTAAATCAGAAACTGAAATGTCATAAACACTTGTATTGTTTCACTTCTGACTTCATGAAGTCCTGTTTGTTCAGTTGAGGCACGGTATGTACTGTAGTGCCGCCGTTATTACACACAATTTCTTTCTTTCTTTCTTTCTTTCTTTCTTTCTTTCTTTCTCTTTGCTCCATCTACTGTACAGGCTCTTCCCTGGAGGCCTATACGGGCCTATAGGCCTCCTTAGATGTGCTTCTTAGATAAAGAGATCCTCATTTAAACATGATTAAACGAATCAGCTGTATTGCATTAGAGGCTTGCAGAAATCCCATTTAAGATCCGGCAATAAGGAAACATCTTTTGCTCTCAGCCATGATTAGATTTCCATGATGAACTCTTTCAATGTCTTCTGCTCACACATTAAATTAAACAGAAAAGAAATTAGAGGTAAAGATGTCTGGCATTGCTTATTGCACCTGTTACCTCATCAGCTATAGTAGTACCTGAGGCGATCGCCGCTCCGTGGCCTTGAGATATTATCACATTATGATTAGTATTGGCTGTGTTTCTTATTACAGGAAGCTGGTGTTGTTGTGCTCTGAATCTTTTGTCTAATCGTTTGAGAAAAGCAGAAAAGAGCGGTGTTAGGGCAGAAAGCAGAGTTTGAATTATGCATCAGTGTCCAGGATCCTGCCCAACCATTTACTACTGTTTGGAAAATACTATAACCTCGTCCTCAGCTGACTGTCACCCTCCCTCGGGGCTTTTTACCACCATCACCCTTCCTAACAAAGCCAGCCCAAATGGCTCCAAATTGTGCGCAGTTCAGGTGGCCTATTTACAGCAGTGACATATAGTTTCTTCTCAGTACGAGAAGGGGATTGTGGGAGTCGTGTGAAAATTCACAGCTCTGGTGTGAAGTCGGTTAAAAATGCTCACAATAATAGAGATTTTGCTTCCTTTTGTTAAGTAGATACTGCTCACAACCGAGCAGATGGGGTTAGTAGATAATTATTTCCTCCTGTGCTGGAAAAATGAGGAGAGCGGGCAAATCTGATTAAATGCAAGTACAAAAGTGTCCTCACAGCTGACTAACTGAAGCTGAAACCACGAGTTGTGCAGTTTCATACACTATCAAACTGTGACACATTAATTTTAATGACATTGTCTTAGTTACCAATTGTGTCATTATACTGGAATTTCAGACTTTGAGAAAGTACCTTGAAAAATATGGATATTGGATTGGACACTGGATCCTTCATTTCCCATGATGCAACACAGGAGTGGGCGATACATCAATCGCGGATTGTTCCATGTGGGATGAATTAAGTTACTATATCACAAACATTGAGTATGAACTTTGTCATTCGTTTAAGCCAAGAGCATGAGACTGTTTGGTCATGTTTTGCAACCATGGAGCACCAGCATTATAGTATTTATTTTATTTATTTATTAACATTATTACAGTACATTAACTTTATTTATTTATTTACATTGCCGACTAAGACTTTTCCTAGTTGACCAGTAGTCCTCATCAGGGTCCATCAGTGGACCAACAGTCCTCATCAGGGTCCATCAGTGGACTAGTCGCCCACATGTTTCTGATATGAATGTAATGATTAAATGATATATTTTGGTGGTTTGAGTTGAAGGTGTGAGAAAGAATAGTATCAGTAACATTGTTAACACTGTGCTACATTACAGAGAAATACAAAACCGTACTAATGAACCTTCATTAATATAGGCCTATATTTTATCTACAAGTGCACGTCACACACTGAGCGAGCCGCCTGTTAATGACGCTGTGGGCTAATGGGCATGTAGCTACTTCCATGTTTCAGATGATACGTCATGTTTGTAGTCGACCAATGAAGATGAGTTTACATATCACCTTGGGTTCGTCCTTCACCTTCTCAAAATGATCCCACACTTTGGATTTCCTGCCCGACATGTTATTAACTAGCCTGTGGAATAACCGCAGGTACCAGCCCTGGAGATTAACCTGACTCCTGTCTGACTGCTGAGCGTGGACACTTCCTGTGTCTGTCCTTTCAAAGTAAAGTCACACATGGTCCAGTCATATCAGTTTGAATTTATTTTGACAAGGCGCAGCTCCTTATAGAGATTCACGTTTGTTTTGTTTTTCTAACCTTTGGTCAACTACTAGGGGACAGCCCTAGGGGACAGTTCGTCATACAGGCTTTTTGTTATGAATGTTATCTTCCAAACCTAAGCTGAGGTTACCTGAATGACATCATCAGGGTTATTTTGCTCCCTCCAGAGCCACAAAAGACATTATACAGCTGACCTTACACAGACCTTTGTGCCAAACTAGTGGACTGAAAAGCAAAATCATTACCTTGTTGTTTGTTCTCTGGGACAACAGCAACACTTTTTTATTTTTGGATGTAATGAATATTGCATCCTTTCTGGGCCACTAGCTAGACTTTTGACTTTTAGTTAGTTCGTCCTCCAAATTCCCTTTGGAATGAAACTCATCTACTGTAATGTCTCTGAAAAAGTACTTTTTCTTCTCAACTAGGAACAGCATTACTGTTGCATGTCTGTCTTTTAGAACGGCTTTGCTTTACTGTCTTTATTCTAACAGGGACGGTGCCAGAGTGCCAGAACTGGCCAGCTGGTTGAGAACTCCCTTGAGTTGCTGGCTGTTAAAAAATAATAAATTCTGTGGACTCACTTGTGATCTCCCTGTGTTGTGCACCTTTAGACTTTGACTGGGGCTACTTCTGGTTGTGGAGTCGCTTCGTGGACTACATCCAGTGTGTGCTGGGGTTCACGCTGACGGCAGCCTACATCACCTACCTCTTCCTGGACTCTGCGCTGTTCGTGGAGACTCTGGGCTTCCTGGCTGTCTTTACTGAAGCTATGCTGGGCACACCGCAACTGTACTGCAATTATCAGAACAAGTCTACAGAGGGCATGAGGTATGGATTTACTGAACATCCTGGGCTGAACTGACACTAACTGGGGAGGGGAGTGAATAATATATTTCTCATATTTGTAGACTGTCTTTGCTCAACAAAGCTCCAAATCAGCCATATCTCACTGTGCGATCCAGAACCGCCTTCTTGCATTGACAGCCAAAGATTTCACCTTGTTTCTCTCCCTATTGTCGACTCTGATCTCACACGGTGTAAACGCACTTTGACTGCCAAAAGGTTATTTATTGTCACTCTTTCTGTTTCCTCAACCATTCGGCCTTGAGTATAATTTACCAAACGTCAGTCAGATGGAAATCAAAACAAAGTTTGCATCCTTGAGTAATGATAATGTCTTCATCCTGATGAGTGCTGTTTTATTTATGAGTGCCACTTACATCACAGGCAGCTCTGAGGGCGTCGTACTGTAGTGCACACTTGTGAGTAATGGCTCCAGATTATATTGTCTCACATATGATCATTAACACTGACACATGCTTATTAAGTATTTCTGGCACCTGTCGGGCAGGAAGTGAGGACGGGGCTCCTGACAGCTATTTATTATGCTAACGTAACTGACCCTCGGAAGTTACTCTAAAGATCAATATGGTAATGAGGCATTCTGTCTTGCCGTATCTACGGCTAATGTATCATTTTGGCTCATTGATGTTGATTTGTATCAAGTCTCAGGCTGTAATTAGAGGCGCTGACGTTTAATAGATTTTTGAAAGTGTATACAGTTTCCAAATCTATACCACTCACTATCTGAGCTGTAGCTCTGGAAATGGCTTTTGAAAACAGTAAACACAGCTTTAAAGATCAAGGATTTGGGAGGATATTTTGGCAGAAATGGAATATAATGCAATGAGTCTGTTTTCTTTAGTGTATAATCACCTGAAATTAAGAATGGTTGTGTCTTTCTGTTACCTTAGAATGAGCCGTTTATATCTAAACAGGGAGCGGGTCTTTGTCCACAGAGTCCACCATGTTGCACCGCCGTTTTCTACAGTAGCCCAGAACGGACAAGACAAACTCTGGTTCTGGATAGTAGGGCTGTGCAGTATACCGGTTCGTACCAAAAATCGGTATTTATTTTCGTTATGATATGAACTTTTCATATACCGCAATACCGGTGAATAGCCCAAACAATGTCCAAAACGTGCGTGGCGGGAAAGTGTTTAGCATAGAGAAACGTCTAGAGGCAAGAATGGCTGCCGGAGAGACTCCTGAAAGCGAAGCAACTGCACACGATGACCCAGAAGAACTAATAACAAAAAGAGCAGTGTTTCCCCTATATGCAACTAGCAGCGGCGCACCGCCGTTTACAATTCTTCTCCGCTCTCTGTATTGCGCACGGTGGAGTTTCACCCTCTGACACGTGCGCACACACACACAGGTGAGCACACTAGAACATGGCTCGGGCTGCAATTTCCATTACCGAAGCCGACGTGTGTCCGAGACAATTATAACCGAGCATGGCACTAATGGAGTGGAGCCTGTGTTGCATTTAGGCGTTGTCACGTAAATTCCAGCACTTGAACAAGCCAAAGCACAACACAGCAGCATGTCAAGTGGGACGAACCCAAGCAAAATACCGTCAAATACCGTGCAACCGATATGATTTTAAAAAAACAAAAAAAACGTGATATGAAAATTTTGTCATACCGCCCAGCTCTACTGGATAGGGCCATTTGCAGTTTTGTGTTTGCCACCAAAGTTAGCAGCCCCTTCATGATGAGCAGCATTTGTTTTTAGAGGATAAGTCCTCTGCGGATAGTTTGACACCTGGTAAAAACATCCTGAACAATGAACACTGATGGAATTCTCACAGTGAATTAGGATTTGGCAATATGGCCTATGAACAATATCGCAATATATTTAGACTTTATCATGATACACAATATATATCTTGATATTTTGAAATCTCCTCTGTTGATTCCTGAAATAATAAACCACGAAAGAGACTACAGTTACAATAATCTTACATAAAGTAACTGCTCTTATGTAATAAAGTTAAATGAAGTACTGTAAATTAAAGTTAAATAAAATACTATAAGAATAAATTAAACAAAGTACTGTTTTAATAAAGTTAAATAAAGTGCACTTATGATAAATGCAAGTATTGTTATAATAAAATAAATCAAAGCAGAACCCATGATGCTTTTATTTTGAAGCACTCAGCTTGTCTCAGACGAGATGTGTTGATGTTTTTGCTGTGAACTTGAAGCTTTCGGTCAGCAATTAAATATTCAATAAACTGTTACCGCGGTGCAGTCAAACGTGAGGGGTTATTCACAGTGGGTGTTAAACGAACCAGCAGCTTGCCAGTTCATATATTAATAGTATTTGCAAGTTGCACTGGTGCTCCATGGTCGCAAATTGTGTCTAAATAGTTGCAGTCTGGAGCCTTGCAAATATCAAAACACATGCCTTGTCTGCTCACACAATCGTAAAGCTCGATAAAAGTTAAACTGTTAACACAACGCCGTTAAACGAGAGGATTTATTTACTGTCAGCTGGAAACAAACTAACAGCTCCCTAGTTCATACATTAATAATATTTGCAAGTCACAGTGGTGCTCCATGGTCACGAAATGTGAGTGAATAGTTGCAGTCTTGAACCTTGCAGAGACGACGACACACGTCTCACCTGCTCACACACTCTTGCAAAGGAGAGAGTGGTCTGGATGGGAGTGTGTGTGATGTATTATGTCTGTGTGTGTATGTGTGTGTTTGTGGGTGTGTGTGCGTGCGCGTGCGTGTGTGTGTGTGTGTGTGTGTGTCTGAGCCATAGAAGAGAGCGAGAGGGNTGTGTGTCTGAGCCATAGAAGAGAGCGAGAGGGGTAAAAACCCGAAGTGCGTCTCATGACAGTGGCTTAATAAAATGAAGCGACAATTTAGTTGGCAGTTAAGTCATTTTATACCTTCCATGTGGAACAAGCCATGATAGATTGAGTATTATTGATATGTTGCCCACTCCTACAAGGAATTTGCACCTAGCCCATGGAAGACGTTTCGCTGGTTGCAATCTACAATCCTCACTGCTAGATGCCACTAAATCCCACACGCTGTTCCTTTAAGTGGCACTTTTAAACAGACAGTGAGAAGCAAAGAGACATAAATGGATTTACAAAGAACCCAACAGCACCACAAGATTCAAAGCAGATATGGGCTAACAGAAATATGATAAAGAGAAATGTTGAAGTTGTAAAAAAGTAATTGAAAAGATGAAGTTGATAACGTGTGTATTAAAAGACTTGCAAGTTTGAGATTGTCCACGTAGAACACAGGCCTGATAAAAAGCTTTTTCATGGTGTGTGTGTCCTGCTTCAGAGCAGTGTGTGTCCCCCTCCCCAGTCTCTCTCTGCGCTGGTTGGCTTTCTGCAGCAGACAGATAACAGAGCTCCAGCAGGGCTGCCTGTCCACTTAACCGGCCATGACAGCTCCCACACTGGGCTTTCCATACCCTCTCTGTCCCATGCCTTATTTATTTTTGATTTTTTGCTACTTCCTTCCCACCCAACACTTTGCCTGTCACCCTCATTGTTCACCAAGGTGTCTACTGTATGTGCTTACAGGAGGAATCCACCATCCGATACTCTTATCGCCAGTACTGTTGGATTTCATGATTTATTTTGTGATAAGCCACCATTTGGGTGTTCCTGACTTTAAATGACATCATGAGTCAGTTGTATTTTCTAGTTTCCCAGCATGCATTTCAACAACCCATGCACTATAGTCATAAACATACTTTCAGTCAGGATGGACATAAGAGTGTATAAATATAGATAGTAGCTGGGGAGAATGTCTGTGATCACGGCTGCACCCTGTACTCAAAACACAACATTTCATGTGGTTGCAATGCAGTCTGGTCTATTTATGTCTACAGTAGAGTCCCCGTCCCGACAACAAAACCTAATGATTGCCATTGATGTTTCTGAAAGTGCCCAACAATTTTCTGCCGTCAGACCCAGCAGCAGGAGTATCATGTCGTGTACATTGGACAGACACCCACAGGGATAAAATGCACCACCAGACAACACAACGGATACAGAACGAGCTGTTTTTAATTACCTCCTTAACACTTTACAGTATTTCACAGTTTTCACAACATGTTTCAATCATAGACTATATATAAAGATGGACATCATGTCTCCAACTCCTCACACTGTACAAAAATTAAGCCAAAATATCCCGGACACAAGAGCTGTATGTTGTGCTCATGGAACCAGAGTCTTTAAGTTCCTACCTAATCACAAGCAGCGCCCTTGGTCATGAACACATTTGTTGACACACACATGTCAATCATGACACACCCCCTTTATAGAGCATCAACCAACTAATTAAAACCAAACCTATCAGAAAAATGAACACTTACACAAACATCAGTGTGATGAGAACGACTGCCGATATGTAGGAGGCGGTCTTTTTGAGCTATACTGCAGCCAGCCACCAGGGGGTGATCAAGATGTTTTGGCTTCACTTTTAGGACACTGTCATGTCATCCATCTTTAAATACAGTCTTTGGTTTCAGTGTACAAAACTTGGTGACACCCGTGGTTTCTGTGTTTACCACAGGTATCAACAATACGGTAAATGTCTCAGAACATATCGCAGTTTTAGGTGTCGCTGTATTACAAAGTTATTATTATAAGTCAAAATAACCCTTAAAGGAATGGCACCAGAGGGGCTATTTTTGGTTGAACAAACATTTTATTATGATAATTGAAACTTGAAACCAATTTTAAATCAAAGTTTGTCTCAGAGTTTGACCACTGCAACCCTTCTTCAAACATTTTTTCTTCCAGCGGAAGTTTGTGTAAAAACTCTTTCTTTAAAAGTAACTAAAATAAAATTGAGATTCTCTGTCTAGTTGGATTTTTTTTCAATATCATAGTTAAGAAAAACATTCACAGTATAATAACCGTCAATTTTAATATCATGGTATACCGTAAAACCACTATACCACTGCAACCCTAGCATCAACCTAAATAACCAAGCATTAAGTAGTACCCGAACTTCTCCAGTCAAAGAACACTTTAATTTGATCCTCTTTGCAGCCAGATCTAGAAAAATACTATCATCAAATACTACTATTGTTTGCAGTCAATCACTGCAAGCGGTTTTGGATTTAATGTGACATTTCACCGGCTCATTACTGCAGCGATTACAGGCAACAAAGTCCGCAGCTTAGCGTGCCGATATGACACCGAAATATTCAAAAGTATGTGGTGTCTGGTGGCGTTTCACGCAGCTGAATGCTACTTTCAAAGTACTCTAATGAAAGAACTCAAATGAAGTAGTGATATTGGTATCACTGTAAGGGTACTGGTATTTTGTACTGGTATCGTAATGTCTTTAACAATACCCAGCTCTACTGTTTACAGTGAAGTCCAACAAACTTGGTCAGTAATAACTGCAATGGCACAAGTAGTTTCCACACAGCAGCAGCACATAGTAAAGTTGTTATTCTATTACTGTCTTTTCTGCCTGTGAAAAAATTCCCAAAATTTGGATGTCGAATGTTTATCATTACCTGTGGCTGCTTCACAATAAAAGCCACCCTGTTTAACCAGTTACATGCTTTTAACGTGAAGCAGAATGTTCAGTTTGCATCAGCAGCAGCTAAATACAGCTTTGATTTGATGTATGGAGAGCAAACAGTAAACAGTGAGGGGGATAACAGTGAGATAAGTACGTCCTGATTACATGTTTGCATCATCCATGCCTAGGTAGGTAATTTAAATCCAGCATAGAAATGGCGGACCCTGCCGCAAGCAATAAAAACTGCTATCATCAAATACTATTTTTAAAAATGCAGCAATGATCAAAATTAATTGATTAATATAAGATGTTGTAATGCTCTGATAAATGTATTGTAGTCTGTGTTACATAATGTGATACAGACTTTTTTATTTTCTGTGCTGTGAGAGATTTTAAGGTCAAAAACAAGTGTGTTAGTTTTGCAGATTGAGACTTAAGATATAGAGCAAAATTAATTTGAAAATACTGCAGCACCCAGGCAGAATGAAACATGAAGCATGACGACATTTCCTCTCGTCAGTTCTTTTGTCTTACCCTGCAACATATCCTGCCAGCCATCAGCCGGTGCAGATAAAGCTGCCTTAGGAGGCACAGGACATTGTCATTTCCAGTCCTGTTTATTGTTTGTGTCCTCTCCCCCCTCTGTGCACAACCTGTTGAGTCTGGCAGGCTGTTGCTAGGTTACTTTACCTCAGCGCTCCGTTCAAGGTTTCTGTGTGTGTATGTGTGTGTGTGCGTGCGTGTGTGCGCGTGCAGGCATAAAAAGGAAAATTCTATAAAGTGAGGATGTTTTGCTTTTTAAAGTGCAGTCTCTAAGTGCTAAGATCGTAACCTTGAACCTGCTGTAGGTACAGGGGAAAGATCTGGTTTGTGTTTATGGTGAGGGTGTGTTTGAGCACAAGTGAAAGTTAGGGAATGAATGAATGAATGTGTGTTTGTGTGAATGAATTAGCAAACACATGCATTTTGCAGAGAAGTAACAGCAGAGTGCCCACTACTGCACGTACATCAAACAAAACAAACAAAAAAAAGATTCCATGCAGCACGTCGGTGTGGAAAACCATCCTCCCAGTTAATGGCCCGGCCAGTATGTCCCCGCTCCAGCCGGACAAACATTTGTAACAAGTGTCAAACTAATTCCAGTGCCTGCAGTATGCCGCTTCACTAACTTATATATCCTCCCATGTAGGTAGTGAGAGCGGGGTTGCCAGTAGAATGAGTCATAGTGGATGTCCTCAGTATGTATACACACCAGCACTGCACCATGACACTCTGTCAGACAGGCTGAAGCAAAGCAGTTTTTAATAATGAAATATTGACAGAGTTCAGGGGGAGGGTGGTGAGTCCTGCGTTGGTGGACGCAGCTAAAGGTACTTGGTATTGGTCAGGTGTTAATTGACCCCCAGGATCTGTGTTCAGCTCTCTGATACTGTCTGACACTGTTAACTGCTCCGGCGCCATAATGAGTCCGTAGAGGTTTGCATTAATGTCGCTCATACATTTTGTATGTGATGATAGCACTGCTCTCTGTCCCATCCAACTCTTTTTTTTTTTGACAGTGTTATTTAACTACTCTTCTTCTTCTCTTCTCCCATTTCACTTTTGTAGTTTGCAAGTTTAGACTCTGAAATGCAGCACTTTGCTGCACCTCGTCCCCTCTCAACCTGTCCTGTCTAAAAAGCCACAAAAATTATCTTAAAAAAGACAGACGTTAGCTGGTGTTAGCAGGTTTTTTGTGCAATGGGAAAGGGGCTTTAGAGTTTGCTAACTCTTGGAAGTAATGCGCGCTTATATTTTTAGTTTTGAAAAGGCCTTAAAAGACACCACAGATCAAACTGTTGAGGTAGTGAGGCGTCTTCACTACAGCTCTATACACATCACTTCAGCATGTGGAGCAATCCAGAGATTGACAGGAGAAGTGTGTGTGGGTGAGAGGTTTAGAGAACGTTCAAATATAACACTTATGCTTTACTCCAAAAGTATCAGCTATATGCGCAGCTCAACTGTAACATATTGTGGTAGAATTAAATATAATACCTTTGTGTAAGCGTCGAGGCAATGACACTGTTGTCAATAGCCTTTTTCACACTGATAATATTTAAAGAGGATGTTGTGAATGTACTCCTCCTCAGTCTCAGCCTGTGTGCGCTTTCTCTTTGGCTCATAACCATGTTTGATTTTGTTTATTGTCTTTTCACTCCTTCCACTAGTTGCTAGTAGCACAAGTCAAAATTTAACCCATATTTGGACAGAAAAAACAGTGCGTTCTTTGCGTCTATACAGCGAGCCAGCTCCTGTGTTTTGTGCATCTACCCGAGGGCCGTGTCCTTTTTTACTGAGTCTGGTTATCACGCTGCACTCTGATGCAATTATCCAGCCCATACTGCTCACATACAGTCACCGGCAGCACAGACCTCTCATTTTACAGCTTAACAGAACCCTCGAGAAATGGTGAAAGAGGCATAATGGAATCTTTAAAAAGACAATGGTCACGATTCATTAAATTAAAAACGGAGACAAGAAGTGAAAAGTGTCCCTAATGCTGGCTGTGTTATCATGGCCTCATTTTAAATTTCTATTAATTCCATTTTTTTTTAAGTTTCCAGTTTAATTGACATAATTTAGAAATGTTCTTGAATCTTTTGAGCTGGTTAAAACTGGATTCGGAACCCAGTGAAACCATGTCAGCTGGTGCTACCGTAAATACTTGAAGACAGATATTTTATGGAGGACATTAGGCCAGATAAAAGACGTTTTGGTGTTCAGCGCGTGGGGGGGATGACATTGTTTGGAAGTTTTTACGTTAATAGTTTTCAGGCTGCTGCTATTATTAGACGGTCCCCAGCTTGGAGAGCCAGAGGTACATACTGATACTCACCAGCCTGCCATAAAACAAATAAAATACACACAGACAAAGACAAAATGGGGAGATGGGACATTTAGACAGCCAACTGCAGCCTTGTAAGGCTCGTGGTCTTGAGCTGCATCCCAGTATGCTAGATAAGAGTGCCAGAGCCTTATTTAGCCTGCAGGCTGCTGTCCACACACACACACACACACACACACACAGAGCCACGTGCTGGGATAGATCTGTATTGACTACTGATGCTGCTGGGCTGTCACCCCTGGGTGCGGGTGCATGGTGCTGCTGTGTGCAGCTCTGGCTCCCTGCGGCGAATCTCTGCAGCTGGAGAACCTTCAGATCA
Source organism: Epinephelus moara (assembly GCF_006386435.1). NCBI lineage: Eukaryota > Metazoa > Chordata > Actinopteri > Perciformes > Serranidae > Epinephelus > Epinephelus moara. The sequence continues at coordinate 4,458,698 of NC_065527.1, forward strand.
TCTATCCAACCCTTCCTCTCTCCATCTGCTCACATCACTCAGAGGGCTGCTTTCTCTTTATCAGGGTACATGAAAATGAATCAATTTGTTTCTGTTCCTTCAGGGTGAAAGTCCTGTGGAGATTTGACGATGGCAGTGTAAGGGAAACAGCTCTGCACTTTGTATGCTTTGTGTTTTTCTCACAAAATAAATCACACATGATTCAGTAAAAGCAAAAGACGATACAGGTGCTATAGGCAACGGTCACAAAGAACCACAAAATGAAAATTTCAACTACAAAAGTCTAGCAGTAGAGTGCAAATTAATGCATTATGTTTTTGGGTTGTCAGTCCCTCTGTCCATCGATCCGTCCGTCCGTCCGTCCATCCGTCCCATTGTCGTGAATGTGATATCTTACCTCACCTCATTTGACACAAACGTCCACTAGAACTCAAGGATAAAATTGTTAGACTTTGGTGGTCAAAAGTCAAATGTCACTATGACCTTGCATCCATCTCATTCTCGTGAATTCAGCGCCACATCTCAGGAACAGAAGGGAAGACATTTGGTCAGACACTGAATTGGTGCCATCTTGAAACTGTGCTGATTGTATAGATCTGGGCTGCTGGATTGAAGATGTGCGTGAAGCATTCATATTTTAGAATATGTAGCTTCTTTGCAGCAACATCCATAAACTGTCATGGCTGCATATGAGTCTTTATAAACCCACAACTGCGGAGCAATAATTCTAGTTTTCATCTGGTATCCTGATTAATTTTAGTTAACCATAGCATATTGGGTATGGAAATAATCTGCAGATGCCCTGGTCCAAGATGAGACCAAACTTGACCAAACAGGAACAAAGGCCAAAATGTGGCCTGCAGCAGACAGTAAGGCTAAATCCAAATGTACAGACTTTGCCACACTAATCAGACTTGCAGACTTTGCGGCCTGTTCCTTTGAAGTCTGCAAGTACTGAGTGCAGCTCTGATCCACAATTCGTCCAGTCCACAAGTGGCTTCAAGTGGCAGTGATGAGGATTACAATATGTACAACTGAAGACTGCAAGGGCTTAGTCCACAAGTCCAGAGTGGTGATGGACATTTGGATTTAACCCACGGTATGGTGTTTTTAGCTTAGATGGTTGCTGGAAATGTCTTTTGTTACATGATTTTGTCGATCACTTGGAGCTCCTATGGGCTGATTAAAAAGAGTAAGGAATCAGCAGTTAATAAAAGCATAAAACAGTCAATTAAAACAGGTTTTCCAACAATTGTGAATCACCACAGCCACAAGCATACAGTCGTAATGTGCTAACAAAATATTAGGCTGATTGGTCCAGTAGTATGGGAGATTAGCTGCAGACTAGTATACACATTCACACAAACACACAACTAAATGCCTAATTGCCTTCAGGAAATAATAAAGTGACATCTACTCTCGTAAATAAAAATAAAATTACTTGTTATAGGAAACACAATGCAGGTGCAACTAAACTGCTTTGGCCACAAAGTGATAACACCCTCACAGCCCAGACCTGGAGGTAAGAACATTGAATGATAAGTTTGAGCAAAGGCACAGCGAGAGTGTCAAACCTTAGATCTCTGCAAATATTTGCACGATGATATTATATTTTTCCTTCGATACCTCCAGAACACTGTCCAGTGATACTGTGTGAGATTAACAGGGTAAACCCTCACAATCCAGTTTTACACTCCTTTAAGAAAAGGTTCACATTTTTTCAAGTGCCTTGAAACAGTACTTGGAAAACTCAAAAGTAGTTCTGGTGGTTTGAATAAAATTTGCCTTCACAGCATGGGTTTGTAATGAATAACCCACCACTGCATCAGTGGTACTGGGGCTTTCATTTTTGCATACATAGCTTTAATCTTCTTATCTCTTCAACACTATTTCTTCCAAATAAATTCCCTCTGAGCTGCATAGTCATTCCCCCAGTTATACCTCCTAGTTTTAAAGTACTTTAGTAAGTGCGTAATGACTCAGTGCTGGGCTCTCCTTTACCTCCACCTTGTGCTCACTGCTGGGGCACAGGAGTTTAGGAATGAGCAGAGTCCTGGCTGAATCCATTTCAGATACACTGAAATGCATAAAAGCTGGAGAGAGATGATAAGAAGTTGAATAGCATAGACTGCAGACATAACCAAGTCTGTTTAGCAAGATATGAGTGCATATGAAAAAGTAACTCTCTGTTAAATGATATATTAATACACCAAATATGTTTGGCTTCCTCAAATGTGGTTTCTGGTTCAAAAGAGGCTTTAGCTTTTTATCCAAACTGGCTGAGGAAATACTGTGCTACTTTGTCCAGCTTACAAACGGCTGGAGCAACTAGCTAGGTTTATAGTATGTAACATATTTCATATATAAGTAGATTAATGTATGTTATTTATTCTTCTTATCAGTTATCAATTAGTTTCTAAACGTAGCTGCGAGCAAGTACCTGGGCATTGGCCATAACAGTGACAAACAAGACAAGCAACCAATGGTAGATTCATGTAGCGTAATTAGCTAAGTTACAGCTAGCTTACTAACTTCAGCTCAGTTTACAGTTAGCTTATTGGCCGCCAGTGCATTGCTCTTGGCTAGTAGAAAGGGCTTTATTCCATTACATCTTTTATTGTTGAGTAAATCAATATGTTAGTTAGTATCATGGATCGCAGTAGCTGGTGAATTAATTTGGCAAGCTAGCCAACGGACATATCCACAGTGTTAGTTACAAGCAAGCAGCGGTTAGCCAACTAGCCGTAACTACGCTACAGCGTATGGATCTGCGTTGGTTGCTCTGTAACATTTGCTGATGAAGTTTTTTTTTAAATCGACATGCAAGCTAGCAAAATGTATATAATGGAAAAACAGTGTGTGCACTGTGTTATGGTGGGTGCCGGTTATTTGTTGACATTAGCAGACTCCATGTTTTAGCTAACATTAGCTACTCCTGACGCTTTTAGCACTGTGGCGGAGCTGAAGAGAGGCAAGACACTCTCAAGCATGCATAAGCTGCATTTACATCAAAAACTTTCTGTATAGTACTTTAAAACCAAGACTAACCCCTAGACCCTAGATCCGTTTAATATTTTAAAATTACCTATTATGAATTTATGCCAATTCAGTGCCACAGGAAAGTCCTAAAACCCAGAAATTAGTAAGTATTTTAGCGCTCCCACTTCCCCGTCTGTAAGTCAGTGGGTTTGTTGAATGGGTTTTAGGATAAATGCCCGAAATAAGGTCTGTAGTTCACACAAGCTGAAGAGGTTTTCATGTTTTGTTCTACGACATAAAATACATTAGTAAATATCCCACTCATTGATTTTTGAAGCTTTACATGTCTTAAAAAAGGCGGTTGCTAACAAGTGGCTCAATAAGACTACAGAACATCGTTATGCCAAACGCGGCTTTACAACCTCGATATGGCGGTGATTTCAAGTCATGCAAACACGGTGTAGTTTGTTTATAGCCTAATCTTGGCTTTTTACTTCTGGCGATTGCACTTACACTCATAAACACTCATAAAAGTGGAGTTAATTTGTGAGGATCATTGTGCTGTAAGTATCATAAACTTTTTTTGCCACATATTTTATATTTTCTGTATTAATGAAAAATCCAATGACAAAAACATTGGCTTTTTTTGAGGGAACCAGGGTGATGCTAACTTCCTGGTTGGCCTACGAATAAACGTCATCCCAGCAGCACTTTATAGACCAAATGACCATCAATATATATATATGTATGCAGCCTATATATTATTTCGTTGTGTTTAACTGTAGAAAAAACTGTGATATTTGGTTTGCTAAAGCTTGTGATTTAATAGTGTTTACAAGTTGATTGCCTTTGTTCAGACAGTGCTTAGTAAAATGTAGTAATGGATTTACAAATAGCCAGTAAAACCCAATTCTGTGCAGCACTTGTTCTGTAGAAATTAAGTGGCTTACTTAAGCTCCACTTTTCCTCCTTTGTCAATATCACTTTGTCAAAGTCATGTCTTTTTACCCTGAAACAGTTCCAAAATACTTGTAGCACTTTGCCAAGTCATTCATCTTGACTGAGAATAGCCTAAAATAAGTGAGTCTGTGCTCTAACCTTCAGTGTGTCTTAATGTATTCGCAGCAATATCAAAGCCAGCATTGCTATATAATACATCTGCAGCCTGCTGTCGAAAGTGTCTGGTCCAGTACAGTGCTATTATTCTACTGCTCCACCGCCGTCACATCAGCCCAGATCTCAGCATGCTTTCTCTTATCCTCCCTCTATTTATGTCTCGGAGAAGGTGACAAATAAGTAGCCAGACATGTTTGCACCCTGTTCTCCGGCCCTCCCATGTTACCTCTTATTAGGGAAGCGACAGAGGAATTGATCAAACACGAATGCTGCCTCTCTCATCATTACCTGCAGATACACATCGTCACAACTCAGACAGCAGCCACTGAGGAACAAGGGGGGGGAGGAGGAGGAGAGGAAGAAAGAAGTATGGAAGGAGGGTCTCTTTCCACAGAGCTAACAAGCTCCTTACTGAGAAGGAAGAGTGCGAGGACGGTAGGCAGGGGGGAGGCAAATGCAAACATGTATAGAGAGGCGAAGGAGGTAGTGGGAAGATGAATGGACTGGGAGAAAGAAAGAAGTGCTGTAGAGAGTGGGCTTAAGAAAAAACAGAAAGTATGTGGAAATGGAAGCTGGAAGGGATGCTCTGAGATGCTGCAGGGAAAGAGCCGGTTGAAAGTAAGAAAAGAGTATGAGGAAAATAGCCAGGTTTGCACAATTTGGCCTTACAAAAGATAAGGGCCAAGGTGAGGCTGGATGCATGAATAATGCAAGAACAGATTTGGCTGCAAAGCTTTGCCCTGACGAGGCTGAAAGACTGACAGACAGTTGGCGTTACACTCAGCTCTGCTGGGGGGAGAGACACTAGATTACCTCTCATCCATCCTTTACATCTGTTAAGAGGCTTACAGAAATGCAGGGAATCTGCGAACACAGAGACTCACAAAGACTCATCTTGTTTCCTTTATCGTACCACCTTTCACCTGCTGCAGGAGTCAAAGCATTGTTCTATGAATAGTTTGTTTGCATATGTTCCATCAGACGATCCACAGAGGTCAGGACACGTGACAAAATTCAGTTATGACTATACAGACAATAATTGACCCCGCCATGGATTAATGGTTATGACCCTATTATGAGATTACAACTGTGATTGATCTTTGTTACCTCAGTGGAATATTAAATTGAAAACATCAATTGTTGTTGTTGTGGACACAGCTGCTGAAAAAAAAAAAATTGGCATGAAACAGACTAGATGGGGCTTTCTATTAGGGTTTTACTCATAAATGTAAATTCTTACAAAACAGTTACGGCCATATTGAACATTTCAATTCAAAAGCATGAGCACTACTCTGCTACAGTAGCCTCTTCTGAAAGGCTTTCCATAAGATTTGGGAACCAGGGTGAAGGGATTTGCTCCTAGTCAGTCCAGCCAAGCATCCTCCTTTGTCCTTTCTCTTTCTACCTACACCCCAGCAGCAACCTCCAGGGCTGAAAAATCAAGCCCATGCAGAAGTGCCAAAAAACTGCAGTTCCTAGAATTGGCACTTGAGGCTGGCTGGAAAATTGAGTCAGTCTCCATAGACCCCCATGTTAGGTATGGGAAATAGGTAAATAGACATGTTTACAGTCAGGTACAAAAAAAGGTTTTGGTCTCTGTAGCTAATTTGCTCCCTGTATGGCAACTGTACTGGGGTTAATTTTTATAAAACTCACCTGTTTTACTGTTATTAAAGCTTAAAGTTACGCATCCCTTGATGGTGGTGCGTCCATGCTGCAGGTAATGTAACCATGGCGTAACCCCACATTCACAGAGTACAGCCACAGCTGTAGCAGTAAATTTTGTTTTAATGGTTTTAAGTCTGTTTTTCGCTAACAAAAATTAGCCTCTCGCAAGAAGTCAGCTTGGATTGGCTCCTGGGGGGTTGGAGGGTTTGAACTGCGGGCTCGGGAAGCCCTTCCGTGCATGTTCTCCCTGTGTCACCGTGGGTTTCCTCCAGGTGCTCCAGCTTCCTCCCACAGTCCAAAGACATGCAGGTTAATTGGTGACTCTAAATTGTCCGTAGGTGTGAATGTGAGTGTGAATGGTTGTCTGTCTCTATGTGTCAGCCCTGTGATAGTCTGGCGACCTGTCCAGGGTGAACCCTGCCTCTCACCCAATGTGGGCTGGGATAGGCCAAAATGCCAAACTTGAAGTTCACAACGAGAGTCCACCAGGCATCCAGGAACGCAGCTCAGCCACAGCCTAGTGGCCACTCACAGTATTGCAGCAGAAAAGTCCCCTGCGATCCAAAAAGTATTTTCTCCATTGACCATCATTGTAAGAAAGACGTCTGCAAAACAGTTGACAGGACACCTTGAACTACAAACAAGGTCAATTATGACTCTTCTTGCTGTGAATTTTTGACCCATGGAGGTTTTGTATTTCTAAAACTTCTCACGGCGAGAAAAACTGTTTAAAAATCTGTGACATCATCACAATGTGAAGTCTATGACCCGAGCAGGAACTTGTGGGCGGGGCAAGCAGGAGATACACTATTGTGTATAACTAGTGAGCCACAAATTGTTAAACCTTTTTTGGCATATGCATCAGGCGAGCAACTCTGTTGGATTGAATAGATGCCATCTTGGGGTCTGGTATCTAGTTGTTGTTATACAACTATGGGCCCACAAACCAATGTGTGATGTCACAGTGGCTACATCCATTATTTTATATAGTTTATGCGTACATCCCAGTACTGTAGATGAACTGAATTTCAGTAGTTAGAAATAGTTTCAGCACACGGCACTGAAAGATAATATGAAAACATTTCAACATGTCTCTCCAGCACAGATTTCAGGTATTTTTTGTGGTTCCATAGAAATAGGTAAGAGGTGAAAACCCTGATTGCTAACAATACACATTGGATTCGGATCGAGGCAGAAAATCTCAAAGAAATTCATCCCAAAACCTGAACAAATAAAACCCAACTACAGAATCTTGCATTGCTTGATACCACTGGGGATAAAGTAGCACTTTAAACTGAGATTGGCACTTGGCTCAGTGACAAAAAAATCTCCTGCAAAGCTTATTCAAATAGTGCTGACCAACCAAACCGACACGCTTGAGTGAAAGGATTTCAAATGTCTCAGCATATGTTGGTATTGTTGTAGGCAGGTTGCTCTAGGAAGCACATCTTAAGAGTCCTGTGTGTGTGTGTGTGTGTGTGTGTGTGTGTGTGTGTGTGTGTGTTTTTTTTATGTGTGCACACGGGTGCATTGTAGACACAGTGCTTGCTCAGTCCTTTCTTTGCCAGCATTGCCTACACATATCCCTGCCTCAAGCATAAAAAAAGTTAAGGAATGAAAAACAGAGCTCTGCAGAAGTGGATAGGTGTGTTGATGCTGTCATAAACTGGTGTGGAAAACACCCATAACCCACAGCGCTCTTTATGGAGCCTTAAAGGACTTTCAGAGGCCATGTACCCACATTTTCACCGTGCAGTTGTATGTTAGGTCTTTGTCTATTTTTAGAGAGCTGACATGTAGGCTATATAAAGTTGTGTTTTTGAAACCTGGGGCTTGGTTTTTTTCCTGTTTCTTCTCCTCTTGTTAGACTTCCTTTTCCATCTCATTAGTTGAGTGCCAGCGAGAGGACAAAGCTTATGCTTAAAGGAACTCTCCGCCTCCACAAATCACACAGATGCTTTTCTCCGGTCGCTTCTTTTATTTTGGTGTAACTCATCTCCTGGGTTGTCTCATGAGCACCCCATGAACAGCCAGCCAGTGTGTACTGGAACCACTCTTATGAGTTTTATGACTAGAAACATGCCACAGGATGTAGAGTTGATGAGAAGCCTGCGCCTTGAGAAGATTCATTATTTCAATTTCCCTAGGTTGTTATTGTGGCAAATTTGTCATTTCCTTCTAGACTGAAATGGTATTGCAATTCTGGCTGTCATTAACTAGCGCTCTTGGACACTAAATTGACTTTAGACAAAAATATATTTAAGATGCATTTAGACTAAGGTCTGGTGACGAAGGAAGATGCTAAGCCCAGTAGAAATATGTTGAATCACATAAATACATTCTAGTATATAAATGAACCAATAACTTGTGAAATCAAAATAATTATTAGACTCTACTCTAAAAAGTTCTTTCATCATTCTTGTTGTCACAGTTGTATTTGTTGAGTTTTATCATTAGACTTAATTGCTCCTGTTAGCCAGAGTAATATATTTGGAAAACTTTCCTAAAGCCAAGAAACCAATTTAAATTAGTGATGTCACTTCTGTAGAATCCTGTCTTTGAGCAGAGCGGAAGCTCACAGGCAGAGCCAGCAGGAGAAACACGCTTCTGTGCATATTTGGTGTTTTTTCATGATTTTGAACTACATGGTATACTATGACGTATAGTAAGTCGTCCAAAATCATGAAAAAACGTCATAGTATCGCATGTCATCCAAAGTCATGAAAAAACGTCATAGTATAGTATGTCGTCCAAAATCATGAAAAAACGTCATAGTATAGTATGTCGTCCAAAATCATGAAAAAAAGTCATAGTATAGTATGTCGTCCAAAATCATGAAAAAA
>NC_065527.1:4474433-4479361 GCF_006386435.1 Epinephelus moara
ATGTCGTCCAAAATCATGAAAAAAAGTCATAGTATAGTGTGTCGTCCAAAATCATGAAAAAAAGTCATAGTATAGTATGTCGTCCAAAATCATGAAAAAAAGTCATAGTATAGTATGTCGTCCAAAGTCATGAAAAAAAGTCACAGTATAGCATGTCGTGTCGTCCAAAATCATGAGTCAGAAGCAGAAGCAGAATTGGTTTTATTGCCAAGTAGGTTTTCACATACAAGGAATTTGGTTTGGTGTATTGGTGCATAACAAAGATTATAAAATATATAAAAATATAGATTAATTATAAAAAGAAAATACTATAAACAATTGAATGTATAATCTGATAGCAAATAACAATAATAATAGTAATATAAAAATATGTACACTGTAAACATGAATGAAAATTATGAAAAAACATCTTCGTATAGTATTACATCCAACATTCTCCCGTCTTCATCATCTCTCTCTCTTTCCTCCTAGCATCAAGATGGTGCTGATGTGGACCAGCGGTGACACCTTTAAAACAGGCTACTTCCTGCTCACCCAGGCTCCTGTGCAGTTCTGGACATGTGGCCTGCTGCAGGTCTTCGTGGACTTTGCCATCCTGTTCCAGGTTTACTACTACAGCCGCTACCCACAGAAGCCAGTGTCCCACACCGTCTCCCACACCACCAGTGCCAAAGCCCTCTGAAAGCCACTCCGAGCTCTCTAGGGACATGTCAACACCAGTGAGGAAGCACTTCTAGAGGTGCTGTGGACATGTATAAACATACATGAGTGCCGACGCACCTTGAGACGATGCAGGCTGCTCACCCTCACCCTCAAGTATACATAAAGACACATACAAACCCATAAATAAGGCATGAACATACACAGACTCTCAGAGGTGTTGGTGTCAAGCAATACCTGAGGAACACTTGTTACAAACAAACTCAACCTTTTTGTTTTATTTATCCTTCTGAATTCTTCTCAAAGTGGCAGTATGCTTGAGTTTCGGAATGCAGACTTCTCAAAGAATATATCCTTGAATCGACCTGTGCATGTGGAGATTAGTATGCGCATACATGAATATATACAGTAAGCTACAGCAGATGTACGCACTGAAATCTGCGCTCAAGGAATCGTGGACCTGCTTCTCTCGTCCACATTTAGCCGATGATTGTTGCATGGACCCCTTTGCCTTAAAACACGAACATTCAAACATGGCTTGCTGCATTACCAGCAATATAAATGTATGAATCAATCACAGAAACAAATCTTGATATACAACTTTACTGAATGTACAAAATGACTTTTGTTATTTTGTTGTTTTTCCCAACACAGTGGAGAAATGCTGGTCAGTCTACCACTTGTTGGACAGATGGTTGCCATGTGCTGTGACATGCAGCCTCAATCTTGTGGGGTAACACAGGGATGGAATTGTAATGAAGTAGAGGCAATCAGAATTTACCAAAAGAAGAAACATCCCAAAGGCATGAAGATACAATGTACTGGCTTCTAAAAGAACAAGTGGTCATAAACAGTCATAGCCTCGATGGTGATGGAGTTGTGAGAAGATTAAGCTTTGTATAAAAAGGGGTTCAGTTGTCGGAAACATCATGACCAATGTTCAGGCTGCGTGCAGTTGGCTGTCGAAGGTCAATGCCAAGATTTTTGTACTGAAGCTGTTGATGACATTTCGTGTATAATGTTGTTCATTTTCATTCCACAAATTTCAAAACCACAGGAGTCATTTCAGCCCCAATATCTCACTAGTCTTAAGATGCATTTAGACTGAACACAAAGCAAAGTTAAAGCAATACTTCACTCACAATTCACCATATGTATACTTGATCTTACCTTGAATTCATGAAGAAAATGTTGTTTTTCATACATCCCACCATGATTAATGGAGAATCCAGAAAAAAGGCAAGCATTCTAAATGAATTGAAGTCATTGGGAACCAGGTTTAACAACAGAAAAACTATATCAAAGCATCCATTTACAAACTTTCACACAACTCGTGCAGTATAATCCAAGTCTTATTTATCCAGTCGTATGCTCAGTGCTCAGTCTCATACACAGCCAAGTAATGTGCCTGGACACGTGCATGCTCAGGGCGCACTACTTGTTGGCGAAAGTGTTGGGTTAAATAAGACTTGGATCATACACAGGGCCCCAGGAATGCTGCTCAAAAAATCTCCTGTGGCCCAAAAAGTGTTTTCCATTGTAAAAGAGACGTCTATAAAACTGTTGACAAGACACCTCAAGCTGTAAACAAAGTCAATTATGACCCTTTCTGAAATTATTTGTTTAACCATGGAGATTTATTATTTGTAAAACTGTTCTAAAGCTGAAAAAAATTATCAAAAATTCCTCAACATCATTACTGTGTAAAGTCTGTGAGCCGAGCGGGAATTCACCGGCAAGGCCAGCGGGAGAAACATTTCTGCGCATATTCAATGGACCGCATACCGCGGAAATAAACCCCAAAGCTAAAAACTGCTTGTGTCAGGCAACTCCATTCTCTATCTAGATGTTATTAAACATCTGTAATCATACTGCACAGGTTGTGTGAGTGTTTGTAAACGGATGTTTTGACATAGTTAAACACGGACCCCATTGACTTTAATTCATGAAGAATATCCTCCCTTTTTTGGATTCTCAGTTTACCACGGAGGCATTTGAGAAAAACAAAGTTGTCCTCATGAATTCAAGGAAACATGTGGTAGGTAATTGATGTACAAATTGTCATTTTACAAGTTAAGTATTCCTTTAAGATGAGGCCAAACTGCATACAAAGTCACATGCTCAGGGGAGGGCAAAGTGAAGCAAGGACGATTCAACGTGAGCTGAAAATGTGTACACTTAGGAAAAATCTGGTTTGGTCATTGTATGAATCCACTTCATAAAAGTACAGGGACAAACTGAGAGGAACGGGAGTAAATAAGAGAACTGGAGTTCCTGCAAGATGTGAGATCATTCAGAGGCTTGACATGCTCTGCACTTGCTTATTTTTCCCTCTTAGCTGCTCAGCATTGTGGTCTGAACAATCTGGGGTCGATGTGGCATTAGTTCAGCTGTTACGTCTGTCTGTAAAAAATGTTATAATAACACAGGAAATAGCTGAGATCTGGAAATGCAACTATCAAAATCAGACAATCTCAGAGATGATTGTTTGTGAATGCAGTGGTTATTATTACAGCCAAATCATCTCTTTTCACAGACAGATACTTTTGAATATATTCACCAAAATCATATTGTCACCTCGGATCATATTGGCTGCCCGTAACACCGACTGGCCAGTTTATTATTTATCCTGCAAATCCAATAACATCCCCTGATATCCCCACTCATGCCTCCACATCCCTGTGTGGGGCTGCTTTGGACAGGTTGTTCTCATCACCATTTTGTCTCAAGAAATTAATTTCCTGTTCAGATGTAGCAGCAGCCACATAACACAGTGAAGATTTTGTTTGTTACTGTTGTTGTTTTGTAATCTTTCTCTGGGGAGGAGAGAAATGCCAAACCAGGAGGTGTCAGGACTGTCAGCCCTTCAGTGAACTGTGTACCAGAGCAGACCTGATTCTGTCCTCCTCTTCGAAGCCTCAAGAAACGGAAACTTCCCTTTGCTCCAGAGGGACGTGGCAGGACTTTTCTATGAATATTTCTTTCCTCTCTTAAATATACAAGAAAAATATAAGGTGGCTTCTTGGTTTCTTAGCAGTGGATGTGCACTTTTCGTGTTCACATCTGTTTAGTCACCCTATTTATTTTGTTTCCCTTTTTTATAATCTTCAAATGCCAGTGTAAGATGGTGTGTGGCTGTTGTTTATTCAGACAGTGGTGAGGGTGACTGTGTTGTATGGATTATGTGAGATACCTGACAGGTTCTTGTTGTGCTCAACAGGATCAAAATGACCTCAGAATTTCACTTTATTTATTGTTTCATCCCATGTATCTTATTTCCTTTTTATACACTTTGTTTTGTATCATTTGGTGTATTCATTACATGGTGTGAAGGTGATTTCCCATAGAAACGGCCAAGCTGTGTATTGTCTTATCTGTGAAACCCACACCTAGTTTAATAATGTACCAAAAATACCATTACCAGTATGTTTTATGCCATTTTTTACTGTTACATTGTCGTTTCATTTTTTTTTAAAACTGCCAATTGTCCATCTTAATATTACTGACATCCATCAACACTTGAGGCTTTTTAAAGGAGTTGTGTGCGACATTCAGATGATTAATATAGCAGCAAACAGCTATTTGTCACAATCCCGTTGCATAAATTATAATCCGAATGTCTCTGTACTTTGCTGGGTAGCCAGTCTGGCCATGCGTGCATGTTACGGCATGAGTCCCTTGCTGTCACTTGATTTCTTCTGTATTCATTTATTCATTGTATGAAAAATGTGCTTTCACTGCACGTTTCTTTATGTATGAATATCCAGAGCTGATACTGGCTATCACCAGCTGACCTATCAAGTTAATGATAGCTGCCACATTTTGCAAATATTTACAATTTGTCAAGCATGTGACCACAAATCCAATATTAAAATCTTCTACAGTAAAGGCGACAATTTAACATGTATAAACAGTAAACTAAACTAAACTAAACCCCTACGTACATTGTAAAGAGTGCCCCAGGAATTAGGAATGAGTCCTAAAACCAAGAAACGAGTTAGCATCCTAGCACTCCCGGATCCCTCATCTTGAAATCAGTGGGTTTCTGTTAGATGTCTGAAATAACGTCTGTGTTTAAAGGGAAATTTCGGTTTATTTCAACCTGTCTCCTATCGTCCTAAATTTGTTTCAAGTGACTATTGACATAAAAATAATAGTTAGCATGTTAGCTGTTAGCCTAGATACAGCGCATAGTAGCTTCAGACCTGTTAAAACGTAAGTGAACGGGCAACCTTCAAGTGCAAAGTTAGTCCACTAAACAAGCTTTT
>NC_065527.1:4479457-4515795 GCF_006386435.1 Epinephelus moara
CTCCTCCACAAAGTCGAAGTCTGGCAAAAAGTCAGCCATTATTCTATAAATCTTTCATAAAATAAATGAATGAACTTTTCAGGCTACTGTCCGGTTCTGCCTTCCAGCTGTTGCTGCTTGTTCTCGCGAGATTTCAGGCACGGTATGAGATCGCTGCTTGTTCTCGCAATATTTCGGCCATGCTTTGGAAAGCAGAGCTAAATGGTAACATGTCGTTTTCTATATGTTCTCTGACATTTATCCTAACGATATGAGGCGGTCTTTGTGGAAAAAAAGCTTGTTTAGTGGACTAACTTTGCACTTGAAGGTTGCCCGTTCACTTACGTTTTAACAGGTCTGACGCTACTATAAGCCCTGGCTGTATCTAGGCTAACGGCTAACATGCTAACTATTATTTTTATGTCACTAGTCACTTGAAACAAATTTAGGACGATCGGAGACGGGTTGAAATAAACCGAAATTTCCCTTTAACACAAGCTTCAGAGACTTTCACGTTTTGTTCTACAACACAAAATATGTCAGTAAATGCCCCACTTGTGAATTTTGAAGTGTTTATGTGACTTTAAAATGTCTGTTGCTGACAAGTGGCTAAAAGAGACGATAGAACTTCATCCCGCCAAACACGGCTTTACAGCCTCGTTGTGGTCGTAACGTTGAGTCCTGCGACTGCAGTGTAGTTTGTTTATAGCCTAACGTTAGCTTTTTACCTTTAGCGATTGCATTTACACTACATCTGTGAAGATTATCTGGCTGAACAAAACGTGTCAGTATCATAAACGTTAATTTGCCACAGATTTTCTGCAGTGATCCAAAATCCAATGAAAAAATGCCATTGGCTTTTTGACAAGGGAACCAGGGTTCCCTGACGCTAACTTCCGTGTCAGCCCACAGACAAACGTCATCCCTAGAGTACTCTATCGCTGATGCCACAACATATGTAACATCAATACCTGATCATAAAATAGGCCACTGTTAACAAGCTAGAAAGCTAACGTTAGCATCCGTGTTATCGTTTGTGGTACCAAATTATTACCCCATACACAAACTGATGGCTTATATCCGACAACAGCGTAGTTGTAGTGATCAAATAAACATGTGCATTGCTTGTACAATGCACAATGCTTTGGTGTGCACCTCGGTAGTCGGCCAAAACAAGTTTGCCTCTTCTGCTACATCGGCAACATGGCGACCATTCAGAGTGAGAAGTGCCCAGTGCTCCACTTAACTTTGTCAACCATCTGGGTACTCATGGTGCATTGCATCTAGCCATATTTCTCAGTGTGAACGCACTTATGTACCCAAAATAGCGAGTATAAGTACAGAAGTATCCGATTTGGGATGCAGCACCTGTGTGTGTATTCCACTAGCTAGCTAATAGCTGCCACGCTACACTGTGCTTATAAGATGGTTACTGCTGATAACACCATCCTGATTCACACTGGTGGGATGGTGTCTTTGTCGAAGCATAGCACCCACCCTCTGGTCCCCCCCCCCCCCCCCCAATGTCAACACTGTTAGCTCTGTTAGCATTATTAGCTGCTAGCCGCTGGCTCAGCTACTTCCATGTTGAGAGCTGTGTGCAGACAATCCCAGCACAGACACAGCATCATAGATCAGCTCTGAATGTCACACATGGCTCCTTTTAAAACCAAGTAGAATTTTATGTGGCATTGACACCCAATAAAGAGGACACAGAGAGACTCATGTGTCATGTTTTGTTTGATGGAGATGTTTGTGTCAGTTGTACAGACACATCCACCGTTGGCCCCATCAGCGGTGCGGCTCTGGCAGACATCAATTGTCAGAGGAAGAATAAGCCGACCAGCCGTGGTCCATCTTTGGGAATGTGCTATTTAAATAATAAGCACATAAATTGTAATGTGCTGGGCTTTCACATCGAGCTCTCGGCTGGCACAGAGAGGAGACAGTACACAGATAATGGATGCGCCAGCTAAGAAGGGGTAAAAAGATGGATTTGAAAAGACTTTTTCTAAAAGCAGAGCCAGATTTATAATGTTCTCTTTTTAAGTCTTTCTCTGTGCCATTAACCAGGACAGTCTGTCTCTTATAGATTATGCTTCAATATCATTTGTGCATTGGTCTGACATTGTTGTTGATGTAAATTGTTTTAGTGTTTTACTCTGTTAAACAACATGATGAGATAATGAAAGAATCTGCACCTAACACTTAATACTGTACAGATGTCTTATCTCCATATGTATAAAGACAAGACCAGTTCAGCACATGGGCCCTCACTGACAGAAATGCATTTAAACTTTATCTCTAATTTAAACCCAAGGCCATGAACACAACCTTCAAAATCAAAATCTGAATTGTGCTCAGTGCCTCAGGAAGATGAGTGGGCGTGCGAGAGCTTCCCTGCTTGATAAACGGCTGGTACTGACTTTGTTGCTGTGCATGTATTAACAGTGTAATCTCTTCACACAGCATATTCACATGTGCATCACTGCATCAAACTACAGTAGAAGTGATGCTGAGTGTTCTCACTGATGCAAGATCAAATTTGCTCGAAAGAGCCTCGTATAAACTCAGCGACTGCAGAGCTACCTGGAGTGACTGTGGAGCTGCTCCATTGGTAGATTTGTCTGAGCTTGTGTACTTAAAGCTGCACCAATTCATAGTTTTATATCAACAATGGATTAAATGACTTTGTGTAATTAGGAGAGCGGCGCTGCAGGGTTGGATTGATGCTTGCCTTAATGTTTGTATTCTCTGTTTCACTTTTAATGTTACAAGCTCAAAGACTTTTATGATGAAGTGTAACACTATCTCAACAAGTTTGGCTGTGGTTGCTGGGGTGTAAACTTTCCTAAATCCAGTCGTTAGCTGAACTGAGCCATGAACATCACCCTTAACTCTAAATCAAAACTGGGTTGGACCTAATCGGAAGTTGTTAGTTTAAGCCTGAAATGTATATGGATTAATCAGAAGTTGCAATCTTTTTACACAACAGCTTCAAACTTGAGCTTCAGATCATTTTTATCACAAGAGTAATAGATTAAATAAAGCTACCAAAATGAGGATTTTCCTATCACGAGTACAGATCATGACACATTTTACTCCGACTCGTAAAAAGTACATTATCCATATAGGAAACTTGTTTCATCCAAGTATTTGGCTCAACCCTAGTAGTGAGCTTGTTAGCCACACATGCTAACCTTTGCGATTTACATTTTGAGTCATGGAGGACCAGAGCAGGACCCCAGTCATTCCTATCAAAGTTGCTCAGTGGCGCATGAACAAAGCTCGGGGGGATGATTGGCACTGCTTCTGCATCACTGGACACATAGAGCAGGTGCACAACAGAGTTCTTTTGAAATGTCATCGGACCGAATGGATTAAATCCTGATAGTGAAACGAGTCATTCGGACAGTTGTGATCAGGGATGGAAATGGACTTTTTTGCTCACCTGCCACTGTGGCTGGTGAATTCCAAAATCAGCCAGCTGCTCAGTAGATTACCAGTGTTTTTTTGGCTGGTGAGTGAAGCAAACTTTAGCAGCCACTTGCATGATTTACCAGCATTTGGCTGGTGGCTGGCGGTTATTTCCAACCCTGGTTGTGATTTACAGACGTCTCTTTCCCAAAGTCTACGGGGAAAAGTCCTTTTGGGTCCAGCAGTACCACATGATGGACTGAGACATTGTGATTCCTCAGTTTGGCCTCAATAAAACTGTCTTCACAGCCTGGCGCACTTCCTGGGGGCTGGGTTTGAGTAGATAAACTGTCCGTTCCATTCCTTCAACTTAAGCTTGTGTTTTTTTGTTTTGCAAATGCAAAAAAAGATTCACCCTCCAAACTCTGTACATACTCTATGGAGTATCCTATTTATTACAGCCCCATGGATACCACTTTAGTATGTGGGAAAATATGAGGCTTAGGGATTACAATTTCGTACCTAAGGGACAGATTTTTTTTTCAGATCTATTAACCAAATCTTGCAGTCTGGTTTGACAGAAATGTAAGTTTTGAGCAACATGTCACAAAGTTTGTGCAGTCATGTTTTAATCATCTTAGAAATCTCATAATTCTGATCCATTTTAACATTTAAAGACACTTGAGTGTGTTTACAAGGTCTTTAGTATCCCGGTTTTGAGGCTTATCCGGGATATGATGCTTACATGGAACACAGAGAAACCCGGTTATTCATATCCCTGTAAACATGATAAATACCAATAACCCGTTTTCTGATCACTGCATCCTGTCTGCGCAGGCGTGTGTTACGTCTTTTACGTCTTTTGTTTACAACAGATTGAGCGGGAAATGTGATAAATTTATTATATTTAGAAGTAAGACAAAAATGAGACCTCTGTGGCTTCTAGCGGGCTTAGCGTTAGTAGCCTAAATACTCACGTCGCATTACAGCTATGGCTCATCCACTTCATCTTCAGCAATGGGAGGAGAGAGCGACAACAAATATTGAATACGTCACCATATAATAGCCATAATAGGTCGGCATTTCTGTGTCTTCTGCCGTCTAAACACGTAGTTATGTTGAGTTCTTTCACCATTTTCAGACAAAATTCAGTCTCTTCGTCGCTCCAAAAATGGGAAGCTCTCGTTGCCGTCATGTTACTTGTATATCTGGTGCGTCACTCTGGCGCCTGCGCACACGGCGGGCAGCCGTCAGAGTCCGGGATAAAACGTATACATGCTCCAGTATCCCAGCTTCTATCGGAGTACTCCGGCATAACCCGGTTTCTGAATTCGGGATATGGTGTTTACATGCACAAACACAAAAACGGGATACTTAAAAAACCCAATCAAAACCGGGGTACTAAAGACCTTGTAAACACACTCACTGACACAATTCTACACGCCTTCATCTCTTCACGCCTGGGTCGCTGCAACAGCCTCTTTTCTTACCTAAATCAAAAATCTATTAATCGACTCCAGACTGCACAGAATTCAGTTGCCACGCTTTTAACCAGAACCAAGAGACACGATCACATCACTTCAGTTTTAGCCTCTTCACACTGGCTCCCAGTATGTTTTAGAATAGATTTTACTGATCACTTTTAAGGCTCTTCATGTTCTCTCTCCCAGCTTAGTACTTTGAGGTCCTCAGGCAGCAGAGGTCTTTCATCTGTTTCAGAGGCCCGGCTGTAAACTAAAGGGGACAGAGTGTTTGCTGTCAGCGCCCCGAGGCTCTGGAACAATCTGCCCGAGGAAATCAAGTCGGCAGAATCAGTGATCTCTTTTAAGTCCCTTCTAAAAACATACCTATCCTGATTTTACCTGAGTTTTAAGGTCTTTTAAACTGTCTTTTATTTCCTTTTTAGTTTTGATTGTCTTTTAAAAGTTGTTTTCATCTCGTCTGTTTTAATTATTGACGTGAATCACTTTGTAACTCTGTTAGTGCTTTATAAATAAAGATTATTATTATTATTATTATTGTGTACCACCGACGAGACACTGACAGACAACAATGGTTATATTTAAAAGATTTTGATCAAAATTGTTCCTAGGGGACAGTTGAGTAATGGCTGGATATTTGTAGGGACATGTCTCTACTAAATTCTCCTCTCTACACAACCTCCAAAATGTTCTCTCACTGGCTTGTCACTCACATGTGGCTCTGGAAACATACTCTGAGGTTCTGTAGTCTAAAGTAAAGCGCTGAAGAAACCATGAAATGAGGTGGATATAGTTCAGGGGCTATTTTCCCTTCAGGAACATCATCCATACAGAAGCTTGACCTTGCAGCGCTAAAAATGTGAACAGGAGAAGCCTTTGAATCGGCTCCTTTTGTTGAACACTTCATTAAGGCGCTGTCAGTATTTATCCATTTTACAGTGCATTGTGCCGACACCACTCCTGGAAACAGAAATCATTTATTATTAATAACGGATGTGGAAAAGAAAAAAACATGAAGCAAGCTGCAGACAAACCAATTTAGGATTTTCTAAGTGCACAAGTACAGCACGCACTCTCTTGCAAATCTGAGAGCGTCCTTGTGTATAATAAATTGTTAAATCAAAGCCTCTACACGTGGGACTGTGTTCATTTTAATCTTTATTACATTTTTCAAAAGAGGCTGTTCTTCAGGCTATGGATTCATGACGCAAAGCACAAATCCATTTAAGTTTGGCTTCCTGTTTAAACGTCTCATCGCTCCTCGTCAAAACAATATTTTCATTTCCTAAAACCTAAATATTGTAGATATAATAGTTTCTGTGTAATATTTCCATGCTTTTTAATGATTCAGTTAATCCAGTGACTGCGACTCAGAGTTGGCAGATTCAGCGTGCCCTTACATCCTGCCTGGTGTATAGGAACCTAACTTGCACTCTCGAGCACGTAGCTGCTTTGATGAGCTCCGACTTGACAACAATTTGGGGAAATGGTTTTTTAATGTGTCACTTCAAAGTACAAGGCACTCAAGTCAAAGAATATGAAGTGCTGTATTTGGAAAATGAGTAAGACTGAAATTTGTTATTAAAATTAGTAATTATCTGAAATGGTTTTTAGTGTTCGGTGTTTGGTGTTTTCACTGCCTGAAGGTGGATAAGATTTGTAACAGTCCGTCAAGCCTCTATGAAGAGAACCTGTCATTACACTTGTTAGTGTTTGCTTCTCTGACTGGTTTCATTTACGGGTCACTTTACTTCAATATGCGACAAGAGGATTGGCACCAGCATCTCCATCTCTCCAACAGACACAGTAGATCTAACCACTGCACATGCCACTTTCAGTGTGCTCAGTAATCACACATAATATCCAAAGTTAGAAAATGAGCGCAGCAATTTTGGGTTATTTACTATAACAGCACATTAAAAAAATCTGTCAGCGGAGGATCGGCCAACAAGATGCAGTTTTATTGCAGTTTCTTTGCCGTTTATAGAGAAAGATTTTATCTGTGTGAGGAGATTGACAATCCGTGTGTAAATGTGTAATCTGTAGATATAAAAGTACTTCCACAAATACATAAAACATTTGTAAACTCACAAATTTTTTTTGCTTATATAAAACAGATCTGCGAGGGTCCTAAGGACAGAGGGATGTCGTATGCTGTAAAGCCCTGTGAGGCAAATTGTGATTTGTGATATTGGGCTTTATAAATAAAATTGATTGATTGATTGATTGATTGATTGATTGATTGATTGATCTGCAAATACACAAATTCCACATACTAAAAAAAAGACTGAGAATGCATGAAAGGCAAATCTGCGAGCGTAGAATTGAGATTCACAGATAAAAACTGACTTTTAAACGTTCAGAAGACGTTCACCAAAGCTTCTCATTCATTTGTTTGTTTGTTTTTTTAAATTGTGGTATATGTGTATACAGATCCATTTGAGTTTACAAATCTTTTTTTTTGTATTGTGGAAGATGTTCTATATTAACACATTTACACATGGGTTGTCAATTTCCTCACACAAATAATATTAAACCAATCTTTTTCCATACAGTTTCACGCAGTCAGCAAACTGCACAGCTCAAGGTTTGCGCTGTTAAATTACAACCTGTCAGCAAAATCTTTCTTCTTATGGACCCCAGTGACTAACAAGGTTTATCAAAACAAGGTTCGTAGGAATTGTGAACCTGATGATGGTGCTACACAAAGTTCAGGAGGTCACAACAATGTGGTACGAATCCTGGATTTCATGGCAAGTTGCATGGTATGGCAGTTGCTCGGGTCTTAAGGGGTGATCACACAGAAATGAGACGCTGGACACGCGGACGCTTCAAAGACGCTTGAAACGCTGGAAGCGCTTATTCAATGTGCGCTAGCTACTGGCGTCTGACGCTCAAAAAGTTGAAAATATTTTAACTTTTCAGCGTCTACGCGCATCTACAGAAACGCTCGTCTAAAAAGATGCTTGAACGCCGGTCAGACGCGCCGTATCATAGGAAAACAATGGTTTTACTGGCGTCGCGTTTCATCTCGGTGTGATCGCTCCCTTAAGTGTATAATCATATATATTGAACAACGTCGTCATTTCTAACAAGGCTACAACCAAAACCAACTTTATTAAAAGTTAAACTTAAATACGTTAGCAATAAGTGAGCAAGCAAATGACAAACTACTCCTTTAAAGCCGTGGTTTTCAACCAGGGGTCCTTGTGGGAGTTCCCAGGCATCCCCAGAAAAATGGGGGATGGATTATTTTCACTATAGTTCACTATAGAAGTGAGCCAGATGTGAGTAAGAGACTTAAGGCTGATGATTCTGAACATAGCTTTCACCTCCTCTATGGTTATCTCCTCAACTGCAGTTGACAACTATAGAATTAGTCTTACTCATGTCTAACAACTAAAATCTCTTTAGATGGACGTCCCTGATGCAAAATCTTGTCAAATGAGGGTCCATGACCTAATGGGTATCAATTAAGGGGTCCCTGACCGACCTGGTCTCACTCTGAAGTCGTCGAATAACAGCGCTTGGTCAGTGACTTTCAGCATCTAGTACTGATAAAAAAAGCTGTCCTTTCACAACATGATACGCATCCAGTCTGTTATTGTGTAACAGCACCGGGCAGCATCAGGGGGAACGCAGCAGGACTACAATGTAAGTTAAGGGGGTGAAAGTCCAAGTGAGTCGGGCAAGAGGCGTGGCAGATGCGTCCAACCACCATCAACTTTTTTTTCTAGACCCAGCCTTGTGCTTTTGTTGCCTAAACCAGTGGTTCCCAACTGGTGGGTCGCGGGTCCATTCTGAATGGACCACAAGTGAAAAAAAACACACTTTACTTTTAAGTACAGTGAATTTCTGGCAAAGAGCTTTTACTTTGAAGTGCTGTTTCCTGCTGCAGAGAGAGTAACTAACAGAGAGCTGCATAGCCGAGACAGAAACCTAGCTCAACGACACGGCCAAACACAAGTATGACACTAAATGTAGTAAACTGTGTGGGCCTTGAACTAACACATACATATACAAATAAATCTGGACCGTGTGACTGGAGCAGCTGGGAACCACTGGCCAAATCTCAACCATGTGTGTTGGCTAAACGTAACCACGTGCGTTTGTTGCTGAAGGAAAAAAATGTCAATTCGCAGTGTTGTACCAATGCAGTGCGTTTATTTTGAAAGAGACTGTATGCAAACAGTACATTTCCTGTGAAAACAGAAGTGTATTTTGAAAAAAAGAAAGTGCATGTCACAGGCTAAAGTTGACACGGTCCCCTCGATGAAAGTCTGGTTTTGTTTGACCTATCCTCCTCCCCTCCCTCCCTACGTGGATTTTCTAGCTCTTTATACGACATCAGTTGCTCTGAGCATCAGGTGTTGCCATGAATGGGGTAAAACTGAAGTTCGTGCATCTCATAAAAACTGTCTGTTTTTGACAACCTGGAGATGAGCATGGGTTGGAGGGTGCGCAAGCCAAAAATGACACCATTATGCATTTTGCGTAATGCATGCGGGCTCCGCAAGTTGTTAGTTAACATCTGAAACATGCTCCATATTTAACTGCTGGCCCTCTGAATGGGAGAGAGGCCAGACGCATCTGCCAGAGCAAATAAAAGATGAGCTCGCAGATTTGTCTGGTTCCCAGATTTATCAAATGCAGCTACATGAGGATCATTAATTATTAGTCTGAGGTCTGAACAACACTGTATGATGTTTTGGTGTTAGATTTCCCTTTTGCTAAGACTTATCTCAAGTCTGAATCGCAGTCAGTGAGAAAACTGTCCCAGTAACTTTTTTTAATCTCATTTGACTAGTCATTTAATCATGAATATTGTAACGTTACTCGTCTTTTTAAGTCAAATTTGTGGATAAAAAGACCTCTGCAGCTTCTCTGTAAAACTTAAGAAACTCTGATACACTCTGCTGCACAAGCTTCACACGATCAAAGCAGAGACCTCAATCTCCAGAGAGGAAAATCTCCTTCGGCTCACAATCCTGCAGCTTGTCAACTTTGAAGTCCCAGTGCTGAGTGTCACGGCCTCCCAGACTGCCACTTTAACACAGACACACAGACAGACAGAGCAGCTAAGTTTTTGTGGATGCTCTAATCTCAGCAGCCCTGTGAGCAGCCATGGACTTCCTCCGCTGCACTGATGAGACTGCGGCCTCCGTGATGCCGTGGTAGCTGTCCGTCTCCTGGGAGTCCTCGCTGTTCTGGGACTTGGTGCTGTCCTGTGAGTCCGGCTTCTGTCTCAGCGCCCGGCTCTGCTCCTCCTTCAGCTCCACGTAGGAGCGAGAGAAGGTGTGAAAGATGGACGTGACGGGGAAGGCCATGAGGAGGATGCCGCTCAGGATGCTGCTGAGTGCCACCACCTGGCCGGGGATGCTCCTGGGCACCATGTCTCCATAGCCAACTGTGGTCATGGAGATGACCGCCCACCAGTAGCTACCAGGGATGCTTGTGAACTCCTGCTTGGCGCCCATCTCGCTCTCAGCTAGGAACACCAGCGGGGAGAAAAGAGCCATGGCCACGCAAAGGAACAGCAGCAACAAGCCGAACTCACGTGTACACCTCCTCACTGTCAGACCAAGCGTCTGCAAGCCTAAAGAGTGGCGGGCCAACCTCATCACGTAAAAGATCCGCAGAGCTCGCAGGACTCGGAGAACCAACCCCACCTTCTCCAGGTAGTTGTTCCCTGAGCCTGCGGGTTTCCCTCCAACTGACAGAGAATCCACAATGAGGGTGATGTAGTAGGGAAGGATGGCCACCACGTCGATGACGTTCAGAGGCGTACGCAGGAACATACACTTGCTCTGTGTCTGAATGAAGCGCAGCAAGAACTCCAGGGAGAACCAGGCGACACACACCGTCTCCAGCACAAAGATGTTATAGCACCTCTGGGAGCACTCACCCTGCCGAGAGAAAAATAAGCACATAAAGACAGACATTAAGGGTTGTGTTACATTACGCAACAGCAATAACACCCTTCACCGTGCGAGATATGTGAACTCCAAAAGTGCTTTGGATGAGGGTGCATGAAGTCAGTAATTAAGAATCTATTTCAAAGCCTGCTACTTGATTCGTGGGTTCGTCGTTGACAGAGGAGGTTGATGCGTTTGATCTCACAACAGAAAGGTGACTCTGAACAAAACACAGAAGAGAAAGGGCTGAAAGATTCATGAAGTGTGAAACAAAAGGCTTTGATTATCTCGTTTAATAAACCTCACTGACTCACACGTCAAACCTGAAGAGGTGAGCGCTGTAGATGTGCAGACAATGTTATGTAAGTAATTAACTGTCTCACCAGTCAGTCATAGATAAACCTACACTGTGGGATCTTAACGCTACCGGAGCTGAAATATTCCCTCTTTTAATCATAATGTATTTTTTTCCAGACTGCTGAAATAGCGTTCATAAATATTTTAAAATATAATTATAAGAGATTACTTGGATATTAAGTCAAAGTCACCCCTGGAGGAGACTGAAAAAATAAAGTGTGTGCTTTTCATTTTTCTGCATTTACTTAAGTGTTATTAATTACAGCAAATATTCTTTGCTTTATTTGTGTCTGTTAATTGTGTGTGGATTAATTAAAACATGAGAATATGTGAAGAACACTTTCCTCAGTCTCTCTGAAAACTTTGAAATCTTTCCTCTTTGAAATGTTGTGTAATACCGTGAAACAGGTATCGCTCAAACATCTTTAATCTTTTCAGACTTTCATACTCAGCCCCCTGTTGTGTTTCAGAGCTCAGATATTCATGAGGACTTTTGAGGTTGTGCAGAAACATTATGATGACATTAGCAAGCCATTAGGGAGACGACTACATGTGCCGTGGTTGTAAAGGTCCAGGTGTGAATGTGTGTGTGAGTGTGAATATATAAGCAAATCATTCTGCCCAGTATTTGCTCAGTCAACAGCTCTGCTCCATGGAGACGTCATTCCAACCGACTGCCCTCACAGAAAAGAAGTCCGTCCCTCAGATCTCGCCTCATGCATTTTTCAAAGTATACACTTAATTTTGCATATAGCATCGTTTTTGCCCCAGAGATCTCAGGCTTGCTAAACCCATTTAACACCATGTAAATCACTGATCGGCAAAGCTGGAGCTGCAGTTTTTCACACAGCAGCAATAAACTTCTATATGGATATGGAAAAGTAGTCATCCTGAGCAAAAGTGGTAAAGATCTGTCGACCGATTTATGTTAGGCTTTGTAGTGCTGCAGAGGCAGCAAAAGCACAGTAAACAGACAGTAAAAGCAGAGACGTTTTGGTTAATCACGGTCGTGAATTGCCCACTCTTACAGATTCAGCTGTTTCCAATCTGGCCTTGTTTATAAGATATTTTTAGGGCTTTTTTACCTTTAATTGAGCAGCATTTATTGTTCCCAGAGGATGAATCTAACTGACTTTGGTGATCCCCCAGCTTTCCTTCTAACAGGGAATTTATACTTGTGTGTTGAATCAACGCCGTAGCTACTGTGTAGGCTCCACGTCAACGTAGAGCCTACACCATAACCTACGCCATAGCCTGACATGCACCTACCCAGAATTGTAAGTACATGTCGCGGTGACGCAGACCTCCTGTCAGTTTCTGTAAGCTGAAACCATTTCCCTCAGTGGAAACAAAGCTTTTATTTACTTGTATTTCACAGATAAGAAACAATAAATTGTGAAGACAATAAAGACGCCACTAAAATAGCATTTTAAGTCTTGTGTGTGATTTATCCTGGCTTCATATGAGCAGAGGAAATCTCTGCTAGCTGCTAGGCTAATTTATACAATGTAAAATGCCATAGGCTGGCGCTAATAACATTAGCATTTTGTATTTGTTTGGAAAACGTGTTTAGAACAATACAGTTGTTTTGTCAGTGAACCTTGTGAGCTGTAATGGAGCCAAATTGTGTGTCGTTACCTTTGTTAAATGTTGCTGTTGTCCCTGGTTTTATATGAGCAGAGGAAATCTCTGCTAGTCGCTAGGCTAATTTATACAATGTAAAATGCCATAGGCTTGTGCTAATAACGTTACCGTGTTTTATTTGTTTGGAAAACGTGTTTAGTGTAAGACAGTTGTTTTGTCAGTGAACCTTGTGAGTTGTAATGGAGCCAAATTTTGTAACGTTACCTTTGTTAAATGTTGCTGTTGTCCCTGGCTTCATATGAGTAGAGGAAAAGTCTGCTAGCTGCTAGGCTAATTTATACAATGTAAAATGCCATAGGCTTGTGCTAATAACGTTAGCATGTTGTATTTGTGGGGAAAATGTGTCCAGATAAAGACAAGTGTTTGTCTGTGAATGCTGCGAGTTATAGTGAAGCTGATTTGTGTACTTGTGATTGAAATTGTCTCTATTAAGCCATGTTTAATGTGTGTTTAATGTGTGTTTGAATCAACTAAACTTTACAGCACTTCACAGGAACCTCTGTCGCCAACTAGTGTTTTGGAGGTGTAACTGCAGAGTGACACAGACACACCATCGCACAAGTATAAATGCTCACAACGGCGTAGGCGACATGCGTAGGGTCTGCACACAACCATAATGCCACCACGATCACTTTGGTACCCACACTCATGGTCCCCAGAGGATGAACTGTAATAACCCCCTATGGCCTCTATCTCGTGACTTTCCATCTGGCACCATCATCCAGTCAAAATTTCATTTTGTCCAGTACGTTAGTCCATGACCAAATACCAGCACAACTTCACAAATTCCCATCAGCCTTCAGCTGTACATTATCACTTTAAACTTATTGGCATACTGATGGAGCATTCAGCTCAAGGACAGCCTCACAGATTGGCTTGCATGGCTGTTGAATCTGAGATTAAAACCTTTATTGAAGTCAGTGACTATATGAAAGATTTCACAGCATCTCCTGGACATATTCATGAGCAAAAGCAACATAAGAAAAGTCACTTATTTACATCACAATGTTATGCGTGGGTTTACAAGTGAGGTGCCAGAGTAGTAATGGAGGCTTGTTTACATCCGCCTACCACCCAGACAAAGTATATCTGCATGAAACTTTAGTTTAATTACAGAACCTGCTTACTGAGGGGTAAAAGCAGAGCACGAGGACATATGGAATTTCTGTTTTCTGTGAGTCACATCAGAAAGTCTCCACTGGCTGAAGTCTACAGTTAAATTAAAAAGCACAATAGGGAGTCAGGTGTTTGTCTCAGCACAGCTCCATAGGTCCCCGACCAGCTGCTAACAAGCTTTAATACTCTTATTTTGAAAAGTGAAATGATACAATAACTATGAGGTTAAGAGCACAGATTGTCAGCTTCACTTTGAGGGGATTTTAAGCCGAATTGGGCCAAAAATATAAATGGAAAAAAGCACTTTTTGTTCATAGCCTCCCCGTTTCAGAATGCCAAAAACATTTGGAGGCAGCAGAATATTATCATATTCAGTGAAAACAGCCGCTCTATTCACTCTCATATCGTCAGTTTCATATGTTCTGTTTCTCTCTCTAGCCCATTATACGCCTGATGTCTGGGTTATCAATCCACCTTTGAGTCCTTATGCAAAGTATTTTCCTTCACCAACTCTGGTGTACGCAGGGAGGGACATTAAAGCGCCGCAGCACATGGCAATCTTTGAAGCTCTGCTGTTGCAGCGATTCAGATATGAGCTGAAATCCACCCTCTAACCACATGCTGTCATTTCACTTCCAAAGTAATGCGAGTCTGAAGCCAAAACAAATAAATGTGCTCCTGTCCAAATCCTTAAGGAGCTCGCTCATTTTCACATG
Organism: Epinephelus moara; assembly: GCF_006386435.1. Taxonomy (NCBI): domain Eukaryota; kingdom Metazoa; phylum Chordata; class Actinopteri; order Perciformes; family Serranidae; genus Epinephelus; species Epinephelus moara. The sequence goes on from NC_065527.1 coordinate 4,494,083, forward strand.
CTAACCATTATGTTTCACACCTCCTCTGTTATTCTGCTCCTCTGCGTCCACAAGGGAGTCTGTTTGTGACACATTTGCCTTTCCTTGCATTTGACCAGCGTATTTGCATTGTTCTCCGACAGAGGCTTTCTGGCTGAGTGCATTCTCCACTCCCTCCTGCCCGTTCCCCACACTGCAAAGCCTCCGATGTAGCAGAAGATCAAATTAAAAGCACACAATTATCTGTCTCAGCGATCAGGGGACTCTGACCCCGTCACAGCTGAAGACAAGCATGTAAACCAAACAAAGCAGGAGGTGACGGCTCATCTCTGATCCCCGCAGATAAGTTTGAGTGGGTGTGATTCACAAACAGGCCGACTTCAAGTAGTGAGCTGGCTCTCTCTGAGGCACACCAGTGCGTTTAATGGATTTTTTTATTCACCTTACTGGGCTCTACTGTGTGTACTGAGTGTCTGTGTGTTTGTGCTGCCGGCCAGATTGAGTTTCAACACTTCCTTCTCTCCCAGAAACCATCTTAATATGCTTCTTCAAAAGGCAAGAATCTCATTACAGAACAGTAACGTGATTGTATGTGAATCCTTTTGTGGTCAAGAAAGTAAAGATGGTTCATGTTTTACTCCTAGCGCTGGCTGTCAATGCAAAAGCAAAGCAAAAGCTGCATTTGTCCAAAAAAGTGCGTCTTATTTTGCCCAGACATAATTAGATGTTCTCACACTTTAAGCGATCAGCTGTCAGGCAGGCTGTATTCAGTCATAAATATTTAAATAGATTGCACCCAGTTACGTACAGTACAGGATAAAAAGGGCTAATACCAACAGTTGGTGCTGCACACAAAATAAATGCATATAAGGCTCGCTTTTAATTTGCCTCATCTCTGCTTCCTACATGCTTTACATGAAGACACCGAACTCATCCATCTGTGGATCAGAAGCTCTGACGTCCATGATAATTCCTCAGCATTCAGTGTGTGATGGCAGGACACAAGCATTACTGCCAAAGCAACAAATGAAAACCAAAATACTAATTATGTGTTTCACGAGATTTAGGTGATTCTTGTGACACAATATAGAAAATGTATGTAGACTAAAGGCCTTTGCATGTTTTTTCAGATGCATTTTTTTAAACCGTCATCCAAAAGAATTGGATGTTTTGTGGCTTCATGCACCACTGAGCAACTTTCATCAGCCCTTTTTAGACAGGAATTGTGCAAATTTGCAGGAAAGCCCAATCAGTCTTTTTTCAGCATTGGCAGTATAAAAACAAAATCGGGGAGTGCAGCAAAATGCCGCCTGCCTACTTTTGTTTNAGCTCCTCCCACAAGTCATCAACAGCCCCTCCCGTGGCGGAAGGCCGCCTCGGTCTGTTTAAACTAAAAGGGTTCTGCCAATATGTCTACCCTACGAGGCGGAAAATTGGGCACCTCGGATCAACTCGCAAATCCGGCTCTGTGTGTCTAAACGCTCGCAGCTTGCCCGCAAAACGGCACAACATTCGCCAAAAATCTGGCAGTGTAAAAGAGGTTATAGGAATGAACAGGGTCCAGCTACTGATGCTGTATACAGGTCTCTTTATACATCTATGGTCTGTACGTAATTTCATGGCCATCCATCAAATCTTTGTTGAGGCTCTGTAGCAAAGTACCAACTGTCAGAAGATAACTGTAGTTGTGACTTTCTTTATTTTCATGTAACATCATTGCTGTATGTCAGGCAATCATTTTGCACAGTTAAAAAAAATAACAGTAAAGTTAATAAAATGTTTTTTCCACAGGCAGACTTCCTGTCATTTACTAAATGACTACACTGGACTGGTTCCTGTTTCGGGGACTTGGAAACTCTACATTGCCCATAGAGTAAATATATCTGTCTGACTATTTATAGCTCCGTAAGAGGCTGATGACCTCCTGCCACTCACCCAGTGCATGCTGGGATAGACTCATGCCCCCCACAGTTAACAATGTATTCAATAACTATTAGTACTTATGTATCCTGCCACATTTCACCATCAGTGCTGCGCCTCATGCCCGTCTGCTGCATGTCTAAACACTGTCAGTCAAGTTTATTTTTCTACCCTCATCTTAATTCGTCTCCCACAACCTTTAAATGACTCTCATTCAGTTTGAAATCTGTGACATTTAATGCTGAGTGTGAGCTTATTGCAAGCTGCCTGGGAAAAAGCAGACAGCAGATCAGGAGAGCAGAGGGAACCCTGCCGCAGGGAGAAATCTGAGCAAATGGAAGTTTGCTCAAGTAATTTTACACAAATTATAACAAATAAGACCGATGTTCCTGCTAAGTTAATAACTCAGTGACCTGCTGTGTGTCTAATCATTTCTCAAAATTATCAAATAATACCATCTTATCAGTCATTCCTCCGCTGTGGTTTGGTAAATTTCCTCAGTGCGTGTGTTTGAGTGTGTGTGTGATTAGCATGCAGACTCGTGATTAGCAGGCAGAGTCCTCTGCTCAAACCCAGATTCAATAATTACATAAGCACGATCACTTTCTCTGGAACTTTTTAAAGATTTGAATAAACATCATCTTTGGCAAGAGGCAGAGGTCTAATCCACCACCAGCCTGGAGATTGATCCAATTTTTTAATCATTTAGGAAATTTATTTATTTTTCAATAGCCTGAAAACACTGCTATAACTCACACACGGGGCATCGGCCTCGGCCTGAGCAGTTTTGTTGCTTGTCAATATGTATTTATTGCAGTCGGGTATTTGAGGGCAGAGGAACTTTACGGCTGATGCTTTCTGTACTTTGTTGGACAAAAATATTTTATTCTTTTCAAGCTGCAATCCCCGGTTTTAATGCATTGTTCTGTCTGTGCGCTTGATAATGGTTTAACTTCAGCCTGCAACTCATATTGAATTTTCAGTATTTGTCATAATAATCCAAATATGATTTTTTTGCTTTTCATGCAGCTCTAAAAGTGATTTTTAGTATCCAGTTTTGGTTCTTTACAGCTGAAGTTTGGCTAATGCAACTCAATTGACCCCTTCGCAAAGCCCCGCCCCTTTGTGATGCTCCCACAAGCTGTCAGCTAACTGCACTCCCTGAAGAAATATTATCATATTTTTGGAAAAATGAAAGAGTGATTCCAGAGAGAAGCAGACAGAGGGGTCTACAGTCTGTGTTTGAAGGATATATCCAGGATGTCAAACTGACTCAGCAGCAACAACAGGTTAAAAAGACAAAGATAGTTAGAAGCTAAAGCCGAACTATAGGCTACAGATCACAGTGTAAAAGTGAACCACCACATCACTGCTGATCGCCACACAAGACAATGAATATAAAGGGAAACTTTGCTGATATTGAACCAGCTGTGTGGCATCACAGTGTGTGCAGATGAACAGTGTTTAGCTTCGCCCCGTGCTGCCAAAGCCCAGACCTCCATCGCCAAAAGGGTGGAGAGCTCCAGGGGAAGTCAAACAACATTAATCTGCGCACAAGTTTCCCTGCTTCCCTTCACTGGTTCCTGTACAGCAGGGTCGGTCTTTGTTTCACTGTTATAATCATTACAAAGCAAAAGCAGCATGTGTATACATTCAGTAGGCTATATCTTCAGTAGCTAGCTAGCTAACCCTACACTTTTCAGGGTCTGATTTTGGTTTTGGAACAGGGAAGAAACTTATATCTTTTTCAAACCTCTCCAGGTAACGAGTATCATTAATACACGACGTGCCCCAGGCACAACATTTAGCTCCAAATCCACAAAACCAGCCTGAAAATAAAGGAGCTCTAATCGTTGAGGCTATGAGTCTCGGCCATGCAGTGGTCGAACCCTTGTCAGAGCTGGCAGATACTACGCTATGATTGGCCAGTCTGCGTTTGAGAGGCGGGACTTGGCAAATAGTCAGGTGGGCTACAAATGATGCCTGAAAGGTCGAGTTTGTGGGAGTTAGTGGCATCTAGAGGTGAGGTTGCAGATCACAACCAGCTGAAACTTCCCCTGTGTGTCAAGCATGTAGGAGCTCTATGGTGGCCCCATCTCGAGATCCAGTGTTTGGTTTTATATGGTTTTGGTTTATTATATTCCAGTTCTGCCATTATTTCCCTCTAAATCCTATAAACTGGACCTCTAAGAATATATACTGTGTATATTGAGTGATATTCCATTTGAGCATAACATTAAGTCTCCTGGGATTCAAAATCCTCTCAATATTTTGATCAGATTTTGGCACAACTGTACCGTCATGTCCCCAGAGAGAATCATCGGCCAGTATCCTTCATCCATTCACACAGCAAAGTGCTTCCTTTGTCATTACACTGAGTTTATTTATTTATTTACTTTTAAATATTGGGTATTACTGGACATTGTTCCAGTTAATGGCAGACAGACAATAGCTGCAAATGTTTACTAATGGAAATACTTCTGTGGTAACAGGGGAAATGTTATCTAATACTTAAAGTCAATGGCATTCCCTCTTCATGTGTCGAGAGGCCCCTCAGCTGGGTGTGCTGGCAGCTCCGCAGGGAGGAGCAATTAGTGCAAGCACAACAGGAGCATTTTTCTGTTAGCAGTAAGAAACCACAGGGCTGGAAAAATACAGTACATTATTTAACCTCTTTTACTCTCTGTTCTTGTAGGTTCTTGATTAATCCTGAAGCCAAATGGTACTGCACCAGCCTGCTAAAGCACATGAAGGAGTGTTGGATGCCTGTGGAAATAAAAGCTTGAATTTAGCCCCAGCAGTTGCTAAAGCCATGTCAGAATAAGACTTAGATATACAGGCAGCAGTATTTATGCCCTCCATTCACAAGAATACTTTGACAAGATGTTTAAAAGACTAAAGTCTGACAGCCTCTCATCTAAAGACAGTGTGAGTTTTCTGTCACACACTTGGAGATTTTGCAAAGACTGGGGACATTGCAGGGTCACTATTTGCAAGAGTACAACTAGAGAATATTTCCCATTCAAACGTCCTTTTAGAAATAGCACATAATAACATTTCCTTATGTGTCGGAAACTGTGGGAGTTGAACTGTTTCAAGAATTAAGATTTCTCATTAAAATAACTGCTGCTTTGTGGATCAGACACACACCAAATTAAACACAAACTCTTGTTCACTCTACAACTCCACCAGTTTCCTCTCCTTTTTTTTACAGTGCCAACACATTCTCACTCCGATCTTGTCCATGACATTTCGTCGTGGACTTTCCATGTCGAGATATGACGTCCAAGGTACCCTGGGTGTGTTTCCATGTCGAGATATGACGTCCAAGGTACCCTGGGTGTGTTGGTTTTTGACGTTCTGGGACGCCATGTCAACTTCAGCCTGTAACATGCATTGTCTGTTTTCAAAATACACTTCTGTTTTCACAGGAAATGTACCGTTTGCATACAGTCTCTTTCAAAATAAAAGCACTATGTCTGTACAACACTGTTTTTTTCCTTTCAACAACAAACACACATGGTTGAGTTTAGGACATAAGAACAGGGTTTGGCTTTACAATCTTAGGGGAAGCAAACACCGGCCTCCTTGGTGAAAGTCAGTGGTTGTCGGACCCATCCACCACTTCACCAGCTTAACTTGCGTTATTGTCCGGCCTCATTTCCCCATCATGCCACCGCCGGGCGTTGTAACACTATAACAGCGACCAGCTGTGTATCATGCTGACGTGAAATAATGACTTTTCTCAGTGGTGTCTGACGCCGGAAGTCACTGACTACACGCCGAATTTCGACGACATCGGACTGAGACCAGGTTGACATTACAAGAGAAGCCAGACTTATTCATGTTCCTGTGCCTCCCAAGTGTCCACCCAGTTTGCCATTTCCTGTTTGGTGCTGGAGAGAGCGCAGCTATTGGTTGTTGACAGTGTTCACGTCATTGCAATTTAACACGTTTGATTTTGTTGGAATGTCAAGACAACAAAAGGCTGCCCTCAGACAGCTCACACTGAGTTTTATGACTACGCCAAACATTCGAGATCACTGGAGTACAGACCAAATGAGCTGAAACCTTCATGATTTTACACCGACACTGGAAACTGAAAACTTGGTATAAGGCAGGCATTCATCTTCAAACCTTCAGTCTTACTTTTACAGTGCATCTACATTAAAGCAATAACCTGAATGAACCTGCTGCAACACATACTAAGTCCTCAAACTTTTGGTTTCCCATTCAAAATCTTAAACCTGGTCTTTGTTGCAATTTTTCCTTGCTCTTGTAGTCAGACACAAACTAATGTAGTCACTAAGCAGCAACCTCATGTTAGTGCCAAAAAAGGCAGGTCTTTGAACGTCCACTTGAGGCTGGTCGCAAGAATAAGTCATTCCCCATAGACCCACATGTTAAAATGCCTGACTTAACAGCAGAAATAAACATGTTTACAGTCCAGTGCAAAAAACACGTTTGGTTTCTATAGCTAATTTCCCTCAGCTCAGTTCCCTAATCTAGTTTTTGGTGAATTTCAGTTTTTTTGTGAGACAACAAATGGTACCTTATGAATTCAAAATTATATAAACATTTTAAGAAAATATGATAAACTGATGGTACTGTACTGTGATCAACCGCGACAGAGCTTATTTTCATTGCCAAATCATTTGCTTCGTGTGCGAGAAATTCCCATCCAAATATGTTGGTGCTCGACCTATCTCTGTACATCACCTTTCACATTTTGAAACTGACAGCAGAGAGGGATGGCTGAGGTTCTGCGGGGAATTACAGTTTATACTTTAAAAGAAATCACTTCTCGACTCAACAGAAATTATTCACCAACACACTGCATGAGAAACACAAATCATCACCACCGTGATGGATCGCGCACCTCTCCGAGCACCAACAGCGGTACGTCTAACTCACAGTCAGTACGAATGACGGATGTTCTCCTCCTATTGTCAGCGTAGGCTACGACAAACTTCTTTCTATTTTCCCACAGCACCGGCACACATTTCTCTTCCACCCGTCCTCACCCTCTGAGCTCTGGCTCCCCATTCCCCTGTGATGATATATAGCTGTGGTGAGGGTGCACCTTAAAGTAGTTGGGATTTACATCAGAGTGGAGCATACAGGGCTCTGAGGCATACGCAGAGTCACTGAGAGGTTAGATCCACAGCCGGGGCTCTTGCAGGAGATAAATGGGACAAGAACACAGTTTCAAAGATGCTTATGTGAACAGAGTAAGCAGTTCTGAGGGAAGAAATCGACAAAACACTTGAGATGTTTAATCCCCTATTCATCCAGAGAGAGCAACGAGCGACCATGAAATGTGAAATGCAATATAGCTTCTTTTTTTTTGCTTGTGTGTGTGAGGGAGAGGGGAGGTGGAGATGGGGGTAGAAAAAGACCTCTTAGCCACTGAATGTTTCTCTAAGAGCCACATTAGATTAGAAAGCCAGGCTAAGTGCTTTCCATTGCAGGGGGATCCTTAAAAACTTCTGGTTTCTGATGAACTCTCTCCTAAGGCTCAAGTGACCGAGTGCATAAAGATGGCCGCTTCCTGGGTTCAGGTTGCATTATCCTTTTGCCTCACAGTGCAATTTAATTTGGGCCAGATCCACATGTCTGAAAGCTTCACAACATGACTTCATTTACTGGCCGATAAAAATGTTGAGATGCTTTGAGCATCTTACATGACCATGTCAATGGGAACGGGGTCACTTATGGTGACAGACCCACAGAGAATTATCACATGACTTTACTCTTCCCCTCAGCTCCACGTTTTTAACCAATGAAATGACACATACAATAGTATACTTCCTGTGTGATTGGTTCAAATGGTGTGTGACAGCGGTCTGATGCCTGGTTCACACTTCATGATATCAGCCCGATTCTAGCCCGACGCAGTGATGTACGGTGTCATGAACGACAATGAGTGTCATACACGACAATCCATCGTTTCATCTCGTGTATAGTAGAGTCATGTCATAGCAGACGACAACTGACGCCACGTCTGGGACGCCTCACGACGTTCCAACAGAAAGTCTAGCATGTTTGATTTTCTTTTTGTCCTTCGCGACTTCTCCCGTCACAGCCGTCACTTTGACCAATAGGAACACATAGCAATCTGCTGCCATGGAAACTGTATGTCAACAGCACAACAGCCTCCTTGATATATCCTCTAGGAATGTTACCACACAGAGTAAAAATGGAAAAATGCCGGTGTGAAACGAAAGAGGCACTTTATCAACCTGGTGAATACTGTCAATAGCATCAAGCTAGCAAACAATGTTATTTCTTCCTAATCGAGACGGACATAAAGTAAGGAAATTAAAAAATAGTTATTATTCCCTCTGTATCCGCTCCTGTTGCTTTATAAAGTTAATGCATCACGTCGTCATTCCAAACTCAACACTTCCTGTATCTGTTTCAAATTAAAAGCCCCTTATAACTGCAGTTGGGAGAATCCCTTCATTTTCTAAAAAGGCTTTTATTGTGAAACATTTGTAGGAACTTGTTGTGGAGGATTCAGTGACTTTCATAGTTGCTATGGTACTTCAAATGTAGCTCCTGCCATCTGGTGACACTTTTTACTACAGTAACATTTCGGCTGGGACATGAACACACACAGTGACTGAAATAATAAAAGTAATAATAATAAAAATAGGACAAGAATAACCCGATGACATCACACACGTTGTGAAAGACAACCAAGGATAATGGTGTGGACCATCATGTAGTTTGTCACGTCTGTCGGCCAAGTCATGGCACAATTTTATGACTCCACAATCGCCCAATGCGACATAGTGACTGTCAGAATGGACAGAAATGTTGTGTAGTGTGAACCAGGCATTATGCTGTGTTCCCACCAAACGCGAATTCGCAAATTCGCGCATCAAGATTACATACAAAGTCAATGCAGAGACGCGATTAGACGCGAATTCGCGCCGGGTGGCGCGATGGACGCGATAGAGGTGTCTAGCGCGGCGTGATAGACGCGAAATTCGCGTCCAATGCCTCATCGCTCGAGTTGAAAATATTGAACTGTTGAGGCGAATTCGCATGACGCTGTGCCGCGAAACCAAATCAGCGTTGAGATTCTCCCGACGTCACTGGCATGTGTCAACAACATCCAGTTGTTGACACAGCAATAAACTGCTACTCACCGGAGACAGATGGACAGACGCTCCGCAGCTGAAATGGGGACGCATTAGGGACTTCCAGAGCAGGTACAAAGCAGCGATGGTGGTTATCTCAGCCATGGTCGTCAGTGGCTACCCGGAGCTATATGATACTACATGTCTACTCTACAGAGACCGCAACAAAAAGGAGCAGGCTTGGGTGAAAGACGCCGAGGAGACTGGTCTACTTGGTAAGTTCTGTAAATATGTGTCTTTAATTAGTTTGCAGAATGGTTGTACTATGAACGTTAGCACTAGCTTAGCTCCAGTTAGCACAGCTGGCTTCCCCGCTACTCGCGCGAATGACGCGAATTAACAAAATGGTCAGGCGTCCAAACTCGGGCGTTACGGGCGGCGTGTTACTCGCGTTACGAGCGATTAAATCGCGTTCATCGCGTTTGGTGGGAACACAGCATTAGACCACCAGAAAGCGGTTGTTTGGTCCACATCGGAGTTTGCGTCTGGCATTCACACCAACCCACGAAAACGCACCAAGTGGTAAATGCTCTAGGATTCGGTTCAACCAGACAGCACAAGGCTGGAGTGAATGCACCCTAAGTACCCTAATATAGCAGTATCATTTAAAAGTTAAAAAGTCAAGGTAGGTTCAGGCAGTGGATCTGACAGCTGCTGCCTTCATACAGCCTTCATGGAGCCACAACTGAAACCTCAAAAGCATTAGGCTACATAACAAATACACAATATTACAATCTAGATATGAGTATCTGAGGAAATGATCATTTCATTAGTTTCATTATTATAGGGAGGATCTGTGGAGATGTAAATGACTGGCTATCAAAGCTAATGGATATTAGGAGGCCCTGCAATGGGGGAGGATGAGTGGGCGGACTCGACTGAAAGAGATGTGGTAATTAGCAAAAGCAATTCACCAATTTGAGCTGAATTCAAGAAAGTGATGAGCCACTGAATGCTCAGCTTGACATTAGTGTGAATGAGGACAATGCAGGAAGTAAAGCCCACTCACAGAGCACATACATAAGTTTTCAGAGTGAGGTCGAACTCTTCTCCTAACATGGTAATGAGGAGAGGAGACGTTCCACAGCCAATTCTGTCACCTCAGTACACACCATGGCTGCTGGGAACTTAACAGGGGAATCATTGGGTCCAATCACACCTCTGTTTTTCTTAAAGGAACAGTGAGTCAGATTTCGGGAGATAGTGTGGTGTCGCTGAGGATTGTAGGTTCCAACCAGCTGAAACTTCTCCCAATTAGGATTTCTTCAGTGTTTATTGTTCAGGAGGTTTTCTGCGTAGGTCCAAGGAAAGGCAGAGGCCCCAGAACAGAGCCATGCCGCCAAATATAACACTGTTAGTTGTACACAAAAATGCCGTCAAACTTTTAGGACAATGTTTAGTAACATGTCTCGTCATATTAACGGACTGTGGCACTTTATTTTAATTTACCATCACAGGTGTTCATGGTGGTTAAGAATAGAAGTGGCAGGCTGCAGTTTGCCTCCCTTCACTGTGTTATGATAGGTTTTCCAAGAATGACACAGCCACCTCATTATACCCATAAACCATTGCGTTTTGGGGTTGCCTCCCATGGCTGGTTCAGATTAGGTTCTCACTTCTAATGAACCACCACTCTCTAATGTTCTCTTGGAGGAGGAGCGAGGCTCACTTCCCGGCATCTCTGGGTGGTTAATTGGTGCCACAGTGACACTGTTTTCAGCTCTTCCACAGATTGAAACATAGAAATCACACCTGTTGCTTTTCTGATTCCAATAATTAAAGCTGCAGATTCATACAGGCGTGTAATGACACATGACACTTAATTAGAGATAAAATGACACTATGTTTAAGCTGGTCTTGGTTCAGCTTTCGCCCTCTTTGTTTTCCTGATTGATTGTCCCTTTGAAGCTCACGCACTTGGTGCTTACACCCCCCGTCCAGCCTGCTGATTAAAACATATCTTTGACAGAAGGAGAAGCTGCGGGGCTCTTCTTTAATCATACGCTGGTCTGCTGATGTCATTCAAGAGGTGAATTAGCGTGATACAAAGACGCTCTGGAGACAGATCTCCAAGGCTTTGTGAAGTCTCAGAGGCAAAGGCGGACATGAAAAGGCTCGGGAGGAAGACATCGTCAGCTTTAATATGCTTTTTTGCTCCACTTGTCACGGACTGTGACAACATGTGTAGTAAGTAGGAACAAAGGCCTGAGGAAGCACTATTTCTCTTCCTGCAAGATGAAAGCTAAATGCAGCAACAAGTGGATGTGGTCGGCTCTCACTTTCAGACCTAATTAGAGACCTGAGACTGTGAGTCATGAGTATCATCATTTTATTGAAATATTTCAACCTCACAGGTTTCAAACCATACTTGTCTTTAAATTGCCAATACAGTGCCCGCTCTAATTATATTCCAATTCTCTGGGTTATACTGTAATTAAAGGAGTAGCTCAACATCTTGGGAAACACACTTTCTTTTTTTTTATAAGAGTAAAAAGAAATGATTGATACCGGTCTTGTGTCATCAACATATCCTCATACAATGGTTTGGATGATATGTTATGATGAGTTGAAACAGGTCGCTACTTGCAATGCGCCGCTCTGCAATGTTCTAAAAACCTGCCGGGTCAGACCAATGCAACGAAATGACACGTGTATCATCTCTAGTCAACAACTCTCTGTACTTCCGTTCTGATTTGCAGCTTTTCAGACTTATTTTGTGGCTGAATATAATTTGTAGTGTCGTGATAGTGAGATACTGGCTACAGTGATGAATGTAGTGTCGTGATAGTGAGATACTGGCTACAGTGATGAAACAAAACCAGCATCAGATGGACTGTACTCATAATCAGTACGCCACAATAATATAAATAACCAGCACCAATTAATCAGTCAATGAGAATGTGTGTGTGTGTGTGGGCGGGGCATGAACGCATATAGTGAGCAGCAGCGGTGACCCACAATCCGACATCGGCACATTGTGAGGATGGAAACAGAGGGCTTGGCGGGGACGGAGCACCTGCTGCAGCGGGTGAACACGCCGTCTGTGGCCATTTTGACTTGACCAGCAGACTTCACTACAAGTTGATTGGCTGTTGAAACAGGCGACGTGCTTTAAAACCAGCCGCTGCCGATTTGACCAGCTGAGTTGCAGGTGACACCGTCAGCTGGCTTGAGTCGAGCTCAGACCAGCCAGTTCACACTGCTGCAACTTTTCTCTGCGTCATTCTAAAACGGTTTCATCTTGTCACCAATCTGGTCTGAACTGGGCTTAAAGTTATGTAGATTAGGTTTAGGAAAAGCGTCAACAAGTCATGTATGTAACAGAAAGTGCCGTACTTAGCATAAAGTTCTGACCTTAATGTAAAGTTACAGAGATTAGGTTTAGGAAAGAAGGCTTAGGAAAGTAAAGTCACCTAGGTTTAGGAAAAGAGATATGACGATGACTTACTTTAAAACAACTCAAAGTTCACTTGGTTTCACATGAGACACAACCACAGTGGAAAATCCTGTGTTGTTTGACCCATTCACCACCCCAACCTGCCTTCTTCATGGACTGTCAGTCTTTATACTACTTCCTTCTTTACTCCCATCAGAACATAGTTCACATGATCAAAGCCTTCACGATAATGTCCCATATATAGAAATTACTGGCTCATGATTATGTGAGTTCTATGTGAATATTGGTGCATTATTTTTCTTTGGTATACATATGAACATTGCATTTGAACAGCCTGAAAATAGAAATCTTTTACATGAAAATGGCTGCAAAATAATTCATAAGCAAATTAGTACTATTCTCTGGTGACTTTTTGATCATGCTATAGTGACTTTCCATTGAAAACTGTTGACTGGCTTTGCACGTCAATGCATTCAGCTGTTGCCAAGAAGTAGCAGAAAACTCCCTCCAAAACTGCAGGTTTATTTAACTTCCAGTCTGTGTGGATTATAAAAGAGAAATTCAATATGTTAATTAGAGCTTTGGGGCCGGGCTAGCTGGTTCCAAGTTAAGCTCTGTTATCACACAAACATGAGACTGATATTGATCCTCTCTTCAACCCTCAGATAAAAAGCAAACATGCATATTTCCCAAAATGTTGAATCAGAAATTTCCCCATCAGCAGTAATCCATTTTGTCTTCTTTTTCACAGCATAATGTTTGCATGCACGGAATGTTTGGACTGTAACATCAAAGATGCATTCTACTGTAAAATGCCACGTACCATCGACAGAGCAGTTAAAACCCATCTGTTTAAATGAGGCATCAAAGTGAACACGACACACAATAAAAATCCATTTATTTTCCATTCACAGTTCCCAATTTGTTTACAGGTCAGCTGGTCCAGATACAGTTTGGGTAAACAAGCCTTTAACTGTATGGATTAGGACTTCATGGCCACAATTTGCATAATCATCATGTTATATAACAATAATGAGCTTATTCCATATTCATTTTTGGAAGCAGGTCAAGTAAAATCATTGCTAGAATATCTGTGGGATTTTGCAAAAACCAAACTGGAGCCCAAACCTGAAAAGTCTTTCCTTCAGAGATGTGTGAATGTATAGCGTTTTTCCTCCATCTCTGTGTTGTGTACACACTGTCAATTATCGCATACATTTGGAAGAGCATAAATCTCATGTTGCTGTGAAGAAATTTATGCTGTGAAAACAGTGAGGGGGGCTGCACCATAATCTGGTATTCAAGTGAATGGAGAGGAAGCCTCAGTGTCCCTGAGCCTTCGCCTCTGTTTCTGTCACAATGATTTACAATAAAGCCCAGCAAGACTCTGTATGTGGGCTGCTGCATCAACATAATCTGAATTCTACTGTAGCAGCTGTAGAGCACTGACATGCCTCAGGCTGTTGGGAATAAAAGGGAATCCTAAGAGCGGGGTTCCTTAAGTTTATAGTTATGTGTGTTGTATAATCATAACTGTGGTTTCATCATGTAAATCTGTTCTGCATATGATGGTTTTAGCATTTGTACTGCGGTAAGACGCCACAGAGAGCATTCTGTTTTAATCTTTCTTTTGCTTTAATCTAAGTTTTGATATCTCATTACTGTCTGTTTTTCTACCTTTTCAGATTGTTAATTTGATCCTGTCTTACCTTCAAAATTTGGAGATGCCTGCTTTTTCAATCTCTGTGTAAATGACCATGGCATCTAAATTATTTCAGTGCTACTCCTGTCTCCGAGTTTAATCATTCCAGTCCAATAATTGTAAGGACTTCATTCCAGAAACTAAATATGGAGAACCAGATATGAGTTTGGACTTTTTGGATAGTTTAAAATGAATCTATGCAAATAGACAAAGTTATTACTGAAACTGATTAAAATGAACTCACCCTCTCCTCCTCCTCTCTGAGGTCCGGCATGGTGCTGACACACAGCGTCACAGCAGTGATGGCTACAAATATCACCGACAGAAAAGCGAAGATCTTCCCCGGCAGGCCAGAGTGGGGGTTCTCCACCATGTCCCTCAGCCTTCGCATGCAGCCCCCCGTACAGGTCTCTTCCTGTGGCCCCGCTTCAGGAGGCTGCTGGCTCTCCTCGCAGGACTGCGGAGAAGTGAGCTCGGCCTCCTCATCCTCCAGCCTCTGCTGCTCCTTGTACTCCTCCTGCCTGAGCCGCAGCTTCCTGAGGCAGCACCAGTCCAGTTTGTTCTCCTCCACCCCCCAGTACAGCAGCTCCTCCTGGAAGGACAGGGCGCACATCTCCCTCAGCAGCCGCAGCTTCCCTGCTGCCAAGAAAGACACGATTGTGCGGAAAGCCGACGGGCTTCGGTCGAAGAAGTACTCATTGCTGGTGCCATCGTAGTCGTCGCACAAGTCCATGATCTCGGCCTCGCTGCTGCATCTGCGCAACTTACCCAACCGTGTCAGGGGGAACTCGTCCAGCGTGGACCAAGGGATGCGGTACTTGATCCCCCCCACGTTGATAATGGCCGCCCCATCAGCCAGACCGATCTCATCTCCATCCTGCTGGCAGGGCTGAGGCTGGAGCAGGAGCTGGGCTCGCTTGTAGAACAAACCCTTCTTGGATTTGACCTCCTGCAGGTTCTGCACACGTTTGAAGTGGAAGGTGGTGAACTGGTGCTCAGTGCTACCAGCCAGGAAGGCCACCTCCTGGTACATGACTGCCACTTTGCTGGGGGACCCTGTCCTGCACAATGCGATGGGAGGAGGGCTTCACAGGGTATGTGAGGTGACTGGGAGCTTGTCACCCATTCAGCAACACAGCATGTCTCTGTAAGACAAAAAAGACGAGTCAGCTATTTCATTTTTTGTGTGTCTTTAGACACTTTTTTATGATTGCAGGACTTCGTTTCGTCGAGCCTCTGTCTATCTCTCTACTTCTACTCTGTAATATTCAAGTCAGTCTATGAAAGATCTGAAGGTGTCAGTATGCCTCAAATTAAGTAATTCTGACACCTCCCCTCCTCACTCTTTTCCAACGTCAGAACTGGGACTGTCTAAAAGTATGTGCCATTATCCCCACTGATGTGATTACTGTGTCTCCTCCCTCTATTAAGGCCTGGTCACAATGCTGGTCAGCATTTACTTTCATGCATTATTCCACATAGCTGCTCCAGCCACAGCTATGTCTGTTGACTGAATTATGAGAGCATCTTGTACTGAGTAGTCTTGCGTAGCCAGACTTAACTCCACAGCCCTGTGACTGCGCTTGAGATAGGTCTGGAGGTGCACATTATCATTCTGCTGTAGGACTGTTTCTCTAAATGAATCACAATTGTCGTGGGTGGAGCTCAGCCAAGGAAGCAGCAACTGTGCCCTTGCAAAATCATCCCGTGAATGTACACAGTGACAGGGCTAACTGTTAGCATCACACAGCTAACATTTATTTACGGGTTTAATCACAGAGTAAGTTGTTTCGGTATTGGTGTGAGTTTGCAGGGACCACTTAATGGCTCAGTGTTGGGTGTTAGCACTGCTGCTGTGTTAGCTCATGCTAACCGAGCAAACTCGCCAGGAAGAGAGCAGCTTCAGAGACAGCAGCAAATGAAAGTTTGTTGATTTGGCAAGGGGTCAGGACGGTCCAGAATCAGATCCTCCAGTGCAATAAGGACAAATTCAGGCATTGTTTGACTGGAGACATTTTGAAAGAAATCTATCTCACGGTAGCTACGTCCATTATTTTTGGAGTCTGTGGCTGAAACCCAGTCAAACACAGTAAGAGAGAAAATCTAATTTGTAAAGTGATTCACAGAGTCCTAGCATCATTTTTTAACTAACTTTCTCGTTGGACTGAAAACAGAGCACAGAAATAATGACTTTAATGTCAAAACAGTCTGTATTTTTAGAGAAGAACATCAAATACAACTTCTCTGGAGTCTAATTGCACAGGAAGCCCAAACAAAAGCAACTCAGTGTCAAGTTGCAGCCTGTTCTCAGTGCAGAGAAATTAATCATGTTGTTTTTCTATTTACTGTATCACCAGGCTGTGGAACGAGACAATTTCAAACATTGTATAACAAAGTGCTGAAAATCAACACCACAGTGTAGGCCTGATCACAGCACAATGAGCCCGATATAAACTGAGCTGCTATACATGTGCAGTAACACATGTTCACTACTGAATCTATGTGGTAATGGTTTATTCATTTTTCATCTTATGTGAACACACAGCTTCTGTAACAGTGTATTATTCAAAACGTGCTTTCCTGTAAAAAAAAAACAGTCTATATTCTGAAGATCAAAAGGAACACTGTAGGCAGTACTGACTACAACAGCAACTAAAGAAAATGCATGAAAGAAAGAACTAATAGGACGAAAAGAAAGAAACTTCACATAAAATCGAACATAATTTCCCCATGGATACACTTGAAGATAATGTCTGAGTGAAATAAAATAGGAAAGAAAGAACGGGACATAAAAGAACAACTGATCTGAACTCTACATATATTTCTTTTATTTATGGATGACATCTTGCTCTTTCTGAGTTGAAAGTACGTTGGGTCCAGTTTTAGTGATTTTAAGATGGGCTCACAAGATTTACCACCTCACACATCAAACAGAGGATAAAAATAACCATCAAAATCACAGTGTTTAATATGCAGTTATGCTGCAACTCATGTCATGACACAACTCAAGGTTGTCTGTTGTCATAGTGACACAAAAAAGCTTTCCAGCTCAGATATCCATCATTGTCTGAAGCACATTTCCTGTGGTATTTCACTGTGGTGTTTCGCATTCCCAACATCATGTTTGTGTTCTGGCTCTCTCAACCCTGAGTCAGTGGAGCACGCATCAACAGCACGCTCACATGTACAATTAAAATGCCTGGAACATTTTGGTTCGTTTATTTTGTTTGCTCTTGTAAACCTTAAATATAACGTCATTTTCATTTTGGAATCAAAGGAAATCAATATTAGTGTATTTATCCATGTTTCAGATTTAGTGTATCATATTCTAAGTTAAAGATTCATCTGTAAATCTGCAGAGCACCTGTTGGCTTTTATTCTGAGTGATTATAAATCGCCCTTTATTATGTAATATAATATAATATAATATAATTAAAACCAATGTATTAACGTATGCTCATACAACAGTTTGTCTGATATCTTATGAAAATGCGGATACGGTTTGTGCGATATCTCATGAATTAGCACCCCATGTGGGTGGGCATCCTCATGTTACCCACTAAAGATAAAGTTACGTACTTAACGTAAAGTTACATAGGCTAGATTTAGGAAAAGGAACATGTCTCCGCGTCATCACATTACATACTTAACATAAAGTCACGTATTTAATGTAAAGTTACATAATATGAAATTACATAGCCTAGGTTTAGGAAAGGAAACATGGTTGGCCGCCATGTTACGTACTTAATGTAAAGTTACGTACTTGACATACAGTTACACACTTAAAGTTATGTAGGTTAGGTTTAGGACAAGAAGCATGGTTGGGCGTTGTAACGTTATGTACTTAACGTAAAGTTACTTTTAAACATAAAGTTACATACTTAATGTAAAATTCTATACTTAATGTCTGGGCATCATCACATTACGTACGTAAAGTTACATATTAAATTTAAAGTTACATACTTCATGTAAAATCACGTGGGCTAGGTTTAGGAAAAGAAACATGGTTGGCCGCCATGTTACGTACTTAATGTAAAGTTACATACTTAATGTACAGTTACACACTTAATGTAAAGTTATGTAGGTTAGGTTTAGGAAAACAAGCATGGTTGGGTGTTGTAACGTTATGTACATAGCGTAAAGTTGTGTAGGTTAGGTTTAGGAAAAGAAGCATGGCTGGGCATTGTCACATTATGTACTTAACGTAAAGTAACATAGGCTACGTTTGAGAAAAGAAGCATGGTTGGGTGTCATCGCATTATGTACTTAAAGTAAAGTTACGAATTAAACATAAAGTTACATACTTTACGTGACGTTACATAGGTTAGGTTGAGGAAAAGAAACATGGTTGGGCGTCACGTTACGTACTTTATGTAAAGTTACATAATGTAAAATTCTATTCTTTTCGTAAAATTACATAAGCTAGGTATAGGAAAAGAAACATGTCTGGGCATCATCGCATTACGTATGTAACGTAAAGTTACATACTTAATGTAAAGTTACGTATTTAACATACTGTAACACACTTAACGTAAAGTTATTTAAGTAAGGTTTAGGACAAGAAGCATGGTTGGGCATTGTCACGTTATATACTTAGCATTAAGTTGCGTAGGTTAGGTTTAGAAAAAGAAGCATGGCTGGGCGTCATCACGTTATGTAGGCTACTTGATGTAAAGTTACTTAGGTTAGGTTCAGGAAAAGAAACATGGCGGGGCATTGTCACATTATGTACATATAAACATAAAGTAACATACTTAATGTGAAGTTACATAGGGTAGGTTGAGGAAAAGAGGCATGGTTGGGCATCATCACATAACGTAAAGTTACGTATTAAATGTAAAGTCACAGACATAATGTAAAGTTACACAGGTTAGTTTTAGGAAAAGAAACATAGTTGGGTGTCAACACATTATGTACTTAACGTATTACGTGTTAAACGTAAAGTTACGTAGGCTAAAATTTAGGAAAGGAAACATGGTGATGACATACCCTAAAATAATTCAAAGTTTGCTTGGTTTCACAGGAAACAAACATCGGTCTCCTGGGGGAAAGTCCTGTTTTTGTTTGACCCATCACCCCCCAACCTACCTCTGTGTTCAGAGTTTTACTCTTTATATTACATCCTTCTTTACTCCTGTCAGCATTTTGGTCACGTTACCACAGCCTTGCTGAATACATAACCCATGTATGCAGCAAGGCAAATTGCATTATTTTTTGTAGGAATACATACAAAGAGTGCATGAGAAGAGCCTGCATACATACATACTGTATTAGGGGGTCGGGGTGCTGTGACAAAAAATGTTGGATAGAATTTTAAAAAGCTGATGATCAAGCAAAAAAAGCTACTTCTAAAAGTTCTGATTTCAACAGGACAGCAATGCCTGACTGCTCGCTGCTTTTGCTGAATCAGACCAGTGTCATCACTTCCTGCTCAAACAGCACAAAGTGTCAGTCTGTGTGGATTTACTTTGTTCACATCTTCTGAAAACAGCAGCTTTTTAGATCTAATTACACATTTCTGAAGCTGTGCTGTCTTAACAAGATGAGACACATCTTGTTTTATTTAACATAAGCATCTGGATACAGAGTCCGGTAACACGCGCTGTTAGTGCAGCAACAGGCCAGCGATCCTTTACTCACTAAGGATGACTGCACTGGACCTGAGGCGGTGGCGCTGATGTAGGGAGACTGGGCACATCATCACAACAAATTAAGAGTGGGAGCCCTCTGGCAATCCTCAGAGTTTACTCCTCTATTGAGAGGACAATCATTTTGAAACAGGCCGCTTTCTCTGAGGGAGGGGGTCAGAGAGCTGCACCTCGACAGCGACTCAGCAAAGTGCTTCTGACAGGAGCAGTTTATTGAGCATGACACTGCACCCAGGGGTGGCTTAAGGAGCACAGAGAGAATGAATTCAAGTTATATAGGAGGAGCTCCACAGAGACGCAACATGGCAAACTAGGCTTGCTTATTATGAAAATCTTGCATTTATGAATACAAGATTAAAGCTACAGTCGGTAACTTTTATAAAAATAACTTTTTGTCATAATTGCTGATACTGTCACTACATTCAGATTTTTTTATTTCATTGATCTTTGATGAAATAAATAAATGAAATAAATGACCATATCTGACAATAGCCTTGCCCCCTCAAAATGTCTGTGCACGTCCCTGACACCAGCAGAAGATATTCAGAGGACTGTGCAAATGTACAGTACTTCGGGGGTTTCCTAAAAAACACACTGAATGTCCTGTCTAAAATTATCTGCTCTGAAATACCTGTGTGCCCACAGTTGTGTATTCTTGGACTGTTTCTGAAGGAACACACACTGACAAAAGTGTAAAAGTAATACAAGCTGTTAGGTGAAGAAAGTTTTTCTATTGTGTGTGCTGGAAATTTTGTCATTTGTTCTAGAAGTTTAAAAAGAACTTTTTGGAAAAAGAAGTGGATGTTTTGATGATCTAATGGAGTGGTTTCCGATCTCTCTGGCTGGCCACATCACAGGAGGTTGTTCAGCTTGTCTCAATAAGAGAACCTTTTTTACTTCTTAGTAAAACCTTTCATATCTCAACATAAATGGTCATAAGTGCAACCAAATACAAAATGCCAAGTACTGGGTACCCGAAAAAACAAGGGGAGAACATGTGGCATTGTATGGCAAAAAATGGTGTTAACAATATCAACTATAGCAGAACACAAGTAAAATAAATTAAGAGGATTAAAGATACATCTACATTTTAAAAAGTGCCATTTGAAACACGGGTACATTTAAATATTTAAGGTTGAGAATCCTTGACAACCCTGTCTCACTCCGAAGTCGTGTTTAACGGTGTGCAGTGGCTTAAGGGGGAAATGTGGCAGAACAACAATGGGAATTAAGGCGGCAGAAGTTCGAGTATGGTGGGTGGGAGGGGTGGTGGATGGGTCCAACAACCACCAACCGTCACCCAAAAGGCCTGTTCTTTTTCCCCAAACCCATCCATGTGCTTTTGTTGCCTAAACCCAAACACATGTGTGAACACAGTATCAAGGCCAAAACACAGCTGCAGCGAAGGACACGTGTCAAATGTACAACCCCACACCCGCAGTGGCAAGACACACATCGGTGCTCCTGGACGCACTGCCCCAAAGCACTTTACGCCACTTCATTATTTCCAGCCTCGTTGGCTCTGGAATTAAACGCATTTTCCCCCACTTGCTCTCTGCTTGAATGTACCAGCTCCCAAAGCAGCTGTTTTCCTCCACTCCTATGGCAGCTTGACTCCTCTCCTCACCACTGATATATAAAGAGAACTCTGTAGCTGTTGCTGTCTCGTGTGTGACAAAGAACAGATGAGAAGAGACTCATCTTACTATATAATGACGAAAACTCTGTCTGTGTGTCTGTTCCACGTTTTTCTCCTCACTGACTTGGTCAATCCATGTGAAATTTGGCACAGTGGTAGAGGGTCATGGGAGGATGCCAATGAAGCAATATTACATCAATTGGCCAAAGGGGGGCGCTATAGCAACCGATTGAAATTGCAAACTTTGAATGGGCATATCTCATGCCCCGTATGTCGTAGA
>NC_065527.1:4516114-4531848 GCF_006386435.1 Epinephelus moara
CATAAGGTATGCTGTACATAATCACGGAAACTGTCAGTCAGTCATTCTGTCTGTTCCACATTTTTCTACTCACTGACGTGGTCAATCTATGTGAAACTGCACATAGGCATTGAGGATTGGCATAGGTAGAAGGTGACAAAGCTACCAATGGGTATGGACTAGTTGTTAAGGTTGATAAATATCCCGAGCTTAACGACCCACAATCCCATCATTATAAAGACAATGGCCAAAAAGATATTGCCTAGTGAGTCATGGCTCTTGAGATCGGCTCTTAGTCAAGCTCGACTCTTCTCATGAACATGGTGAACACGACCCAATGTGAACACAGCAAAAGAACTCGAAAAAGCCTTCCTTCCAAAAAGGGGTCTTCAGAAGCGAATGGTCCTTTGTAGAACCTATTTTGAACCCTTATTCCTACAAGTGTTGGTTTGGATGCCAGTTGTGACAAATTTGGCCGAAGAGCCATTTTCCTTTTCAGAGGATTTCATTTGAAGGAGTTCAAGAGGTAGAAATGGCCAGTATTTCCCAAGAAGAAAGCAATGTATTTGTACCCCTTAAATTTCCCCGTAAGTCGTAATATTATGTCACTGACAAACAAATACAAACAAGGCTTTGGCACAAAACAGTTTTTCTAATCTAATAAACCCGGCTGCTAATGCAACAATTTTCTTACTGTGTGATTTTGAGTGAAAAATGGCTTTCATTTCGACTACTTTACATCCTTCTCATCCTCATTAGTCGGGGTGAGGTCATGTTCTTTCCTTTCATCCTCAACACAGAAGGCTTTTGCTTCAGATCTGTGACCCTGAGCGCTTGTGTTTCAGACGCTCAATCTGGATCTGTGACGAAAGAAAAACATTCCTCAATCTCCATTTCTTTCCACAAAGCTGCAGGTTAAAGCGCTTCTTTTAAGAAATACTTCCAAGGTGGATTTCTCTTTCCTTCTTCAGAGATAGTACGTGAAAAAAGGTGGAGTACTTTTGAACTCTGCTTTGTTCTTTTACCACCAGTTGCTAATGCAAATATAATTTACTTGCCTCTTTGCATAAATCGGCAACCTCATGCATCACTGAGACATCTGCCTTCCCACATCCACTCAGTCTTCATCTTTGTAAAAGCCTGAAGCAGAAGTCTATTTTTGGGACACAGAGCTCTTGAATGACACTGAACTATCACCTGACCTGCTCCTAAATCAGACTGATTGGTCCTCCTCACAGCGAGATTATGTCAGTGACAGTCTGTGCTCAAAAATATGAGGACAATTACATTTCTGGCCTGCAGAAGAAGCGCAGCAATCAGCGGGGAGAAAACGATTTCACAATCTAGAATGACGCAAAATGTCTCTCTTGAACTGCAATAATCACGGACAGAGTACTTCTCACAACATAATCACATGCGTAAGAGTCTGAGGGGCAGAGATGGAGAGCACCTTTTAGAGTCTGAGTCACAAGCAGTGATGATTTTGTTGACCAGCTCGTCTCACTGAAGAGACGCTTTTTATTGATTCACTTCATAATGTCCATAATTGAAAATGATGCAACATTGTGGCCTGGTTTCCACAGTATGAATTATAAATGGGCTAAATGGGTTGATCCAAGCAGACAAGCCTTTCTTTACCCCCAGAGCTCATTCATTTACTTACTGGAAAAAAAGCAAAACGACTTGTACTCTTAACTTGTTGAGTGTGGAGCTGTATGATTCTCAGTAACTGGGAGATTTGATTTTGCAGAACAGACTGGTGACCAGATGCAAAGCCAATAAGGGGCCTGAGTGACACTGACCCACCCACACTGCACACTGGATCACCCAGCCAAGTTTTATCATAACAGATTCTGCAATGATAAATTTAAAAAATATACATAAGGAAAGAAAGAAATATAAACTTGATTTGTTGCTGACTTGTTTCTGTTGAATTTATCCTCTGATTTACGCTGACGATACACTGACAGACTTTGATATTGCTTTTAAAAGACTAAAGTCTGACACCCTCTCACAGTCAAGGCCATGTGAGGTTTCAGTCACACTGTAAGAGTGTGCAAAGACTGGGGATCTTACAGGGTCACTATTTGCAAGACTACAACTAGATCCCTTGAGATGTTATCTCTCATCCTGCTCCTGGTGGAAAATCTTACAGCAAACTCCCTTTAAAGGTCCAGTGTGTGGGATTAAGGGAGACATATTACATATATAGTATAGTTTAGTTTTAATTTAGGGAGCGTATCCTCATCTATAGAGATCACCATGTTGCACCACCATATTTCTACAGTAGACCTGAACAGACAAAACAAACACTGGCTCTAAATAAGGACATTCGCATTTTCATGTCGGCAACTGTACTTACACCCAATCCCAATCCCCCCCGTCCACTACCCCTTAGCCCTTGGCCCTACCCCTAGCCATTATCCACTACCCCTTGGCCCTCAAAATGAAGCAACAAGGGGTAGGGGTTGAAATCTTTCCCTAGGAATTGGGACACCACTCACTACGTCACCACGTCGGTTACGTTGATGCATACGTAACCATTTTAAACAGGAAGCTGCGAGCCATCTACATTTCCAACCGGCATCTACAATGGAGTCTCCGGTTGAGTTCATCCTACCTATCGTGTTTGCTGTATTCATCATGCTTCATTTGATGAATGACAGACGGACTTCTGCTAGCTAGATAGCTAGATAGCTAACCAGCTAACATTAGGAGGCAGCATAGTTATACTAGCTGGCATGTTATAGTAATTTGAAAAATCCGACAATTTTGCAGAGCAGGACAGATGACAGACGCCAGATAGTGCAAGCTAGCTAGCTAGCTAACAAGCAACCTGACGACGGTAACGTTAGCTATGTATGAGCTTTTTTCCCCGTCTCTTGCTCAGTGGTAGCCATGGCAACGTCTAGCCCTCGCTGGCAAGTCAGCATCTGAAATCCCTCGCTCAGAAGGGCTAGTTTCATACCCACTACCCCTCGTTATGCCCCCTACCCCTACACGCAAAAAGGAATTGGGACACCACTACCCCTCGCGGGAACGCGCAAATGTAGGGGTAGGGACAAGGGGTAGGGCTAAGGGGGGGTATTGGGACGGGCCCTTAGAAGTCTCTCTGCGACAAGATCATTGGAAAAACGCAATTTTTTTTTAATATGAAACTGATTTAATCTGTGTTTTTACCTGTTTAAATCACCTAGTCCATTAGTTTTTAAGAGGAATATTAGCAGGTGCTAGGCTAGCGGTCATGTACGATATGCCAAACAGTATTGGAGAAAGTAATGTGACATTGCTTTATTCAGTGATTTCACCTGTTTGAATCATCAGGTCTGTTTGTTTTAGAGAGGAAGAGCACACGTTTGCAGGTGCTGGGCAAGTGAGGCATCTGCAATGTGAGGCTCAGGGTGGAGAGACACTGATTTGTAATGTGAACCTGCTTTTATTGGTTTTAATTTTTTAGTCTGTTTGTTTTGGAGAGGACGAGACCTCTGCGGATAATTCGGCTCCCAGTAAAAACCTCCCGAACAATGAACACTGAAGAATTCTAAGCGTAAGAAGTTTCAGCTGGTTGCAATCTGCAATCCTCACCGCTAGATGTCACTACATCCCCCTAAATCTTACACGCTGGACCTTTAAGAAATCTGACATATCAACAATTCCTTACGTGTCAGCATAAGCACATAAATCTAGAAAGAAAAGATTTTACATTTTGGATTTTGTCGCTTCAAATCGCTACTTCTTAGTGATCTTAGTGGGAGGACACCGTGGTAATGAGAGGTGAACTGTTTCAAAAGATTTCTCACTGAAGTTAGTGCTGGTTGGTGGATCAGATACACACCGAATTAAACACTGACCCTTGTTCACTCCACAACTCAACCAGTTTCTCCTCATTTTCCACACAATAAGTAGTCTGAGTGGGCGGAAGTTCGCTGCATAGATCAGCCTCTCATTGGGCGGAACGAGCCACCCGCTGAAGTCCCGCCCTACCACCTCCGGTTGTGTAGCAGTTTTCAACCGTTTTCAACACGTCCTTTACTAACTTTTGCGGTGTTTGATCTTGCAGGGATGTAGACATTTTTTTGCCATGGTTCGTGTCCTGTAGGTGATATTTTTGTGGGCGTGTTACACCAAAACCTGTTTCCCCCCGGCAATATTTTTGAAAGCGCACCATTGCTGTGGCACCGCCCAGAACGATTGTGATTGGTTGAAAGAAATACAAGCAGCCGGGGCTTTTTTTTCTCCAATCTCAAAGTGAGAGTCGGCCCAGCCAGACCTTTCTTTTCTTGAGAAAGGTCTGGTGAGCGAGACTAAACTATAAGAGAACCGAAACTTGCTCACGTCCCCTCCATGTTTAATGTCTACCCGGTTTGTTGCTTCCTGTTTAATGCTGGAGAGAATACAGCTATTGGTTGTTGACAATGTTAACTTCATTAAACTTCAGTATTTGCATAAGCCAAGACTAAAAGCTTAAAATAATATTAAACATGTTTGATTTTGTCAGAACGTCAAGACGAGAAACAGACTGACTTACGACAGCTCAGGCTGAGTTTTATGACACCGTAAACGGAACGATCAAGATCACGGGAGCACTGACTGATGTGAAACACTGAAACAAGTTGTGGGAAGTTCCTGGAATACAATTAGTCCCTGATGTTTGGAGGAACCACAGCCTCTCCCAGTTATTCTGGAAAAAGTCATCCCAGTCATTTTCCATGAGCTCACCCAAAATACAATATCTGCCCGCGCCACTGCTGAAGACGTCAGAACTTAATACCCAGTCTCTCACGCTTTACATCGGTGCTACTTTTCAAAGTTCCAGAGGTACCATGACAATCTCTAAGTGAAAATTAAACCTGCACTGGGAGCCTGACAGTCAGCGTCAATCAGATGATTGAAAGGGCTGGATTTAACAAAGTGTGAGACAGGGAGGAGGAGATAATGGGCTGAATAAATTGCTGGAAGGGAAAGGATCTATTTGATGGCGAGCCTGAAAGCGGAGAGTGTGCTGTTTGTGTGGAAGCGCAGTTATTAGGACAGTGAGTTTAGAGATCACAGCAGAATACAAAAAAGAACAACAGCCGCCTACAAACGCATGAAGAATGTGGCACATCTCCCTTCTCTCTCCTCCTTTCTCTCTTTTACACTCTCATTATGTTTCTTAGCAAAAAACAACAAGTGCAGCAGTGGTTTTCTATCTGGTGTGCTGCCTGAGAGTCTGCAGGCTCCCATTAGCCCACCTTCAGCCACAGAGTGGGACGACTAATGAGTGAAATGAGTAGCTGTAGCGTTTGGTCACAGGGCAAACCTGATGCATGACATGTTAAAAACCACCATGTTTCAGAACAGATTGCCATATTCTACGCAATCTGTTCTCATTAGTTTGTTCTCTCCGGTTTCAAGAGCCCACCAGTGTGTGCTTTAATACGAGGATTTACTGTGCGGAAGACACACAGCCATCCGTCTCCACACATCAACAGGTTAATGATCCCAGCAGACGAGAGGCTGTGACATTATATATGGACAATCCATACAAGAAAGGAAGAGGGGGATGTCTCTGAGAGGCATGGCAGCTTTTTAAAAAGGCCTCTCATCTACTTATGGTGTAACTGCTTTACTCACATACTGACAGGTCAATCCAATTATCCACGGACAACACTACAGAAAGGTTTGTTTTGTCTAAAGAGGGGGAGCTGCAGGACTGCTCTCCTACAAATTTGATCACATTTAAAGTCAAGCAGAGTTTGGAGTCAGAGGCCTATGTGTGATGACAGGAGCTGGAAGGAGACAGCCTGAAATTAAAGCTAACAGCCTGACTAACTCCTGTAACACCCCGATAGGCAGGGGCTTAATTTACAGGGGGGACACAGGGGGACATGTCCCCTGCACATTTTCAGAAAGCAGTTTTGTCGATACCTCTCCACTTTATACAGACTGAAAACCAGTGGCGTACGGTAGTAAGGATGGGCCCCAGTGCACACTATCATGACAGGCCCTAGTGCCAGATTTTGTGCCGAAACATCTACCGTATATTTTAAGTATTTAAGTATCGTCACAGGATCAAATACAGACTTGAACACTGGACGTCAACACACATATTACCAGCCATCACTACAAATTTATATATGACAAAAATGCCAAATAGAATAAGAAAATATTCATTAAATGGATTTTTAAATAGTTAATTTATAGTTTATGTAAATAAACATCATTTTGTTATATTTAACAAAAAACTGACGGAGATGGGTTTGCCTTCTCGAGAGCTAATATTTTATTGTGTGTTCCTCTTTAAACACAGGCATATTTCTCAGGTGGCAAGTTGAATCGCTCGCAAGGGCCCGTTCTCTGCTCGAGAAAGAGCAGCCCCTCCAACTACTCTCTCTATGGGCCCCCTCACCCCATGGGCCCCAGTGCAACTGTACTGCTTGCACTGTCTATATTTACGCCCCTGCCGAAAACTAATGTTATATTTTTACGTTAACAAAAAGGTATGGAAGTTGGACTGGTGTTTATATCCTATAAGCTGTAGGACATCACATACAGACTGAACGGAAAGAATGGAAATGAGAATAATGTCAAAAGTAATTCTGTATAAAATCTTTAAAAGTTCAATCAAACTCAAGTTTGTTTGCCCCCTCAGTGCAGTTCCTTTGGGCAGGTGTGAACACAGCAATCACACTCAGGTGTGCACCAAAACAACCGGACTGAGACCTTCTTGAAGAGGTGGTCTCAGTCTGGTTACAAAGGAACTCTGGTGCAGTTGGTTTGTGGTGAGAAGGTGTTCCGACCTGGATGTGAAGCAACTGCAGTCACATGACACATTGTTTGGGTTAAACATGAGCATGTTACAGTCCTGGAGGATTATTAATGTGCACCTCCTCCTGTACTGCCTTAATATGCACATTCAGCACATCCAATGCATCAAAACATTGTTTTCTAGTTGGAGCCGCGCCTCGTTTTCAAACTGTATGGTTTGACTAAAATGAACAATGACAGCAATATAGTCCACGATGAGCAGCGCTAAAATCAACCTGCGTAGTTGTCCCTCCATTGTGACATTAGAAAGTGTCACATTTATCTTGCAAGTGTACTCTTCTTCAACGTTTGCTTTACTTCCTGGATTTTTCCCACATGGAAATTCTGACCAATCAGGAGCAGCTTTCTCACACAAGGCATTTGATCTGGTCCTCTTGTAAATGCTGCCGTGAGAACACGAACCAACTCTAGGCAATTATACAACTTTGGAACAACATGAGTCCCTGATTCAGACCAAAGGAGACCACTCTAGGGCTGAGAGCACGCTGAGAAGATTTAAGGAATCATATAGAGACTGAATGGAGGGAACTAAAATGAATTTTGTTTAATTTAATTGTTTAAAATCTTTAAAAGTGGTAACAGTATCTATTATAGCAGAGCTTGGTATGTCTACTTTAAATGCTGTAAGAGAAGATGCATTCTGAAATCTTGAGCTCCATGTAGTTAAATGGGGTTAAAATGTTATCTTTCATTTCTCTCCAAAGGTATAAAAAGTCTCTCGTCACTTGGAACATATTTTTCTTTATTGCAAGACCTTTATTGTTCTTGTGCAAAGTTTTTAAATCAATGTGATGGCCTGAGCAGAGCCAACATACCCATCAGTTAAAGTCAAAGTTACTTTCTTCTCTTTGTTCTGTATACATTTTGTATTTATAAAGACTTCCAGGCTTCATAACAGATGTTATTGCTCTGAGGTGTAGGGCAGATATCAGGGTACTGTTAGTGCAAATTTGAACTTAATGGAAGCAATAGGTGAAAAATGACATAAGATTAAATAGGTACCCCCACCATCTCTATAGTGGTTTAATCTGCACCTTTTCACCTATGATATGAGTCAATATATTGATCAATTTCATCACTTTTTCCTCTTGTAAAATATGTTTGTTATGACCATCTATTTCATGAAGAGGACAAATCAAATTTATGAGAAAACCCCCCAAACATGGTTATATTTTGTTCTAAAAACCTGAAGCCCTTTTGAGGGTTTGTGTCCCCATCTTTAAAATCTAATTTCCTCTGCCCATAAAACAATAACAAAACACAAGGGGCTACATTAAGTATCACAAGGACACTTCTGGAATCACTCAGCCCCTTCAGGAACATTATAGGATCATGTTAATGAATAAAAATCACAGTGAGGACATAATAAAAGCATTAAGTGGGCACCATTAGTCCCAGTAGCCCCTTTACCTCCCCCTACAGGGAGACCAGTGCGGGATGTCACAGACATGGAAGAAGTTTGTCACATGTATGAAAATAGACTGTGATCATTATAAAACACTTGTGTCTTCATTATTTGACTGTTCCAGTGTTTTCTCGTCACGGCTCCAAACGCATTTGACAATTTAGACCTCTTTGTGTTTTTATTAAAACAAACCCTGCCATTAATGTGATAAAAACCATCCTAATTATTAGACTCACCCAGTGTGTTGTTGGGCTCGTGTCCATCTGTTTCAGCCTCCTCGCACGTTCGCAGCCCTCAATATGCAGCATGCCTTTAAGTTTTCCACGCAGATGCTCTGGGACATCGTAGTACAATTAACGCTGCGCTCAATTTGCAGCGCTCACGCGCCGCGCGGAGTTTTTATGGCTTTTTAAAGTCGCTGTTTACACGGTCAAAATATGAGCGCGGAGTCCGCCGAGCCTCAAAAGACTGATTTGATCCATCGGAGACGCCAAAGAGGTAGACATGTTACTCCACATCAGCAAAGACTCCGTCACACTCTTCCTCTCTCCATCACAGGCGACGTGGCAGATGTTGCAGAGCAGTGTGTGTATGTGTGTGTGTTTGGCTCGGAGCAGGTGAAGGACTGTCTCCAGCTCACTGATGGTCACACCGCTCTGACTGTTCAGGTGCGTCCGGAGCTGCGCGCTCCGCGGTGCGCTGCGCTGCGCTCTGCCAAACTGCGTCTCTGGGAAACCACGACTGCTTCAGTACAATTCCACAGCGTCAGGGGGAGTGTTTGTTATGCTTTTCTTCTACTGTTATGAGATTAGCATGGATTCTAATTATTTTTCTCTTGCCTTCTGAATAATTTGGACTGCATTATCCTCATTATATCCTGGAACAAAACCTGCTCTAATCTTATTTATAAAAAGATTTCTGCTTTGTAAAGTTTGTCGGTGACAGAAGCTTATGTAGGTCATTTAACTCATCATTTTATCTCAGCTTATATTATGTTTCATTGTTAATTTTATTTACTAGGGACCACACATTTATTTCTGGCACACTTTGCTCATCACATTTGCTCTTTAACATGTACTCCCAAACTGAAAAAGACAACTGACAGAGCTGTCTGACAGAGCTGAGACATGCACAGTATGTCAGTGTTAATATTGTGGCCGAGGCACAAACCACACTGGACACAAAGTCAGAGGCAGACACACCCAGCTGATACAGTACAGTAGGTGTGGCTATGCAGACCAGCAGGAGCTTCTCTTTCATTCCACTCCGGTCTGTCAACACCACGTCAGCTCAGCTGAGTGTATTCAAAATGAGAGACAGCAGAGAGACAATAACTGCAGGAGTCTGATTGATGCCAGAGTAAACCGTGGTGATGGCAGTAGAAGCATCCATTTGCAGGGTATCTGGTTTGCTAAATGCCTGCTAACAGCTCAGGGTGAAAGCTGTAAATGTGGTGACATAAAAAATGACTCAGGCCAGATTTTAAACAGGAACAGTTTTCACTGACTAAAAATAGAAATGGAGGACAGGTGGGTGTTTTTAGGGGCTGCATGTTGCTTGTAGAAACAACCTGTCAGCCAAATGACAAGGTGTTAAACTTCTACTAACCTGGTGAAGTGTCATCGAGCAACACTGAACACCCACCAGTTTCAGAGGTGCTACTTTGAGTTTGACCTCTGACCTCTCTGTAAGAAAATTTGAAAAAACAGATCCACACGGAGGAAATAAATCTAACCTTTACTGACTGGACTTCTTTTGGACAAAAAATCCTTTAAAATCCATAATAAAGGAGGCTGAGTAGTTCTCTCATGACTAGTGAACTGACATTTATGTTTTAATTTGGTGGGGTCACCCTTTAAAGGGGCAGTTCACCCCAAAATAAAACAAAAACAGTAGTAGTAGTTCTATGTATCAGTCCAGATTGTTTAGTTACGCACGCCAACTGGATCATCACACAGAGGGAAGTGTCCATCCGCTGCTAGCTCACCTAGCACTGCTGAGCTAGCTAATATTACAGCTCAGCCGAGGAGGACGCCATTCATGTTGTCACAAGGACAAGCCCCTCGTCCATGAGTAGATGCACGCTTCTTTCTGCGCAGTGATCCAGTTGGCAGCTTTATATCGACACACAAATGTACCTTTCACCACAATTTAATACACTGCCAGGTGGGGTCAGTTTGAAACATCGCCAGCAGAAATGTAATGCAAAGAGCTGAAAAGTCCCCATAGGGCAGGCAGGAGGGGTGGTGGATAGGTCCACCAGACCTGGACTTTCACCCAAGAGCCCACTGCTGGCTTCACTTTTATAAGCAAAACTTAGTTTTTTTTCTAAAGTTAACCACGTGCTTTTGTTTCATGAGGAGATAAACCTACTAACGTGGTGTTTTACAGACATTGTAGGTTATTTTGAAAGAGACTGTCTGAATCTACTGAGCAGAAACTGTTGCTTCATGTAACAAGCGTAAACTGACATGATGTCCTGGAATGTCAACAGCAGGACAGAGGGGGTTATCTAGCGCGTTTTATTTAGAAATGAAGCTCTTGCGAAATTTCAGTGAGGAAGACAGTACTTTTCATACTCTGTAAGTTTCTTTCTCACCCTGCTGTTCACTCCTTGCACGCATGCTCACTCACATTGTCTGGGTAAGTTAACTGAGTCATCAGCTGATTCACAATCAACCAACAGCACAGCGACACACCTTCTCTGTCAGCCTATCATCTTACTGCTCCTCATTTTAGATATGGTTCTTTCTTGCTGCCGTCATGCGCACCCTCCACCTCCCCATCACCGTGTAGTCTTTATGGATTCATCAGCCTCATACGTCCCAGTAGTCATCAGCCACCACCACCACCACCAATGTCTGGACTCCATGGGGGGATTTTTCCTGCTGCTGCTCAAAATATCTCCCTCTGGTGTCAAATCGCCAAAGACTTCTGGGATGAGATGATACTGATGGATTATCTGGGTCATGATTTATGGCAAATTCTTTTTAAATCATTTTATTTTGACATTATCAGCTCCCCAAGCTGAGTGCCATCTACTTCCATTATATTGGAGCAAAGGCGGACATCTCTACGGCCAATATCTCCAACACTTGGCAAGTCACATCGAAAACAATCAAGGCTGATAAATAGGACCACAGGGAAGAGAAAAAATATGTATTTTTGATTTGGAGGTGTACTGTCCCTTTAAATTAACAAAACTCCCAGCCTGCCCTCCATCTGTGCACATATGCTTCAGTCGTGTCATCACTTTAGAGCCTATAGACAGCATGACTGGACACAATCATGTATGGGTCATTAAAAAGGTCAAGTGAAGCACCTGCAGCAACCAGTTCATTTACAATCATCATCCTTGAGAAGCACTGACTTTAAAGGGAGCTTACGTAACATTTGCTGTGGCAATTACAGGTAAGAGTAATAGTGTAGTACAAGTGGAGAAGAGTCATAGTAATGTGTGATATTCAGCAATATCTATCTGCAGTTTGCAAACACTGGCCACCATCATACCCGTCCAAGTTGGACTGTAGCAGCAAAACCCCTGAGTGCACTGATGAAAGCAGGGCTGTGGATCAGTAGCTGTGAATATAATTCTACATTTGTCAGAAGGAGAACGTGTTATATCTTAATTCAAAAGTGACAAAGTCTTGCTTGAATTTAAATCAAGCAAGAATCCCCGGTGGTCAAACCATTTTTAATGTTCTGTTTAAACATGGTGGCACTTATTCTTTTTCATTTACTTTACTTTGACATGTCACTCCTGTCCGGGCTTTGGAGAGGAGCTGTACAAAGTGTGGAGTCTGGACCTTGAAGGCATCCAGGAAGAAAGATGGAATCCTGCAAAATAATCCTGAGTGGAAAATGTCCTGATTCGAATCAAAAATAACCCAATGAGATGACTCTAGGGAGAAAAGACCATAAAGATTTGATAGTAAGAGATCCTTTAAATTTGGGGACAGTTAATTGGACTTTTTAATGGAGCAGGGAAACTCACACAGTCAGCCAAAAAAGGAACCCTTCAGATGTCCCCTCGAGGAGTTTTGAACTCTGCAAATCCATTCCTGTCTTTGTTTGGGTCTCCGACTTCAGTTGGTGTGTTTCTACAGTTAATTCAAGCTCACATCAAGGTAAGAGATCCTCCCGGGCCCCTTTTGTCTGCAGACAGACATTATTAATCTGCCATCCATTCCCTTGTATTCATCTCTCTCACACAGGCCAGACTCCAGACTTTCTCTGTCCCACTGTGTGTTCTCCAAGGTGTTTTCAGTTCACGCCACTTGATGAAATGAAAATGGAAGTTTGTTGTTGTGTAAAGTCATATTTAATTCAACCATTCTGAGTCAGGCAGCTATTTTAGGTTTTCATCCATTACATGACAAGCGTACATACTCACGGCAGAAAGAAAAACAAAAACATCAGCACAATGAGTTTACAGTCTGAAAGTTAAGAGTTACACTGATACAGCTATTAGCCGCTCTCCACAAGCGTCTGACATTGATGAATTACCATGCTTCGAATATGCTGTATCAGCCATGTGGGTACATAATAAACTTTGACTTCATCATCTCGGCTCCTTCCTCCTCTATAGGGGGGATGAAGTGAGTGGGGCGCAAGTAACAAGCTGCTAAACCTGCAATTATGGCCACGACATGCTTCCAACCTCACGTGCTCTCAAGCCTGAAGCTGTACTGGACTGGAACCAAACAATATAAGGCCTTGTTTTCTCCACACAGAGCAGGACTAAGAATTGTTTGTCATTTAATGATGCTTGTTCCCACTAATGGCACAAAAACAGACTTTCCTTGGTCTTTAATGTCCAGTTCAGATCAAAGATTCGCCACAAGATGAGTTGAAACAGGGCGACTTTTTGCAATGCGCCTTTCTGCAAGGTTATTAAAACCTGCCGGATCACACCAATGCACCTAGATGAGATGGTGTATCATCTCTATGCAACAACTCTGTACTTCCGTTCTGATTTGAACTTTTTAGGTTTAATTTGTGGCTGAATGTAATTTGTAGCTTCTTAAAATATGAATGAGGATAGTGATAGTGAGATGCTGCCGCCGCAACTTGTCTCTGCAGTGTTCTAAATTGGTTTTGTCTCGTGGTGAATCTTTGGTCTGACCTGGGCATTAGGATTAGAGGCATGTTTTTAATTCAGGGCCATAAATTGCCAGGTAGGTAGGTGCCACCTGTCATGTTCCAAATGTGTTCATTTGAATTTTGGACGAATTATGTGTGTTTTCAATGTAACATGTGGTTTGGACAGCAGCTGGACGTTTCATCCATTTGTCCCTAACTTTTTGCAAACAATTTCAAGTACATATTGAAGCATTTCATTTGACCAACTTTAAAGTCATATATTAACACTATTTATCCAATTTCAACTATCTATTTTAACCATTTAATTATTATTTTTTAGCGATGTCAGCTGTTATATTCCAAATATTGTATTGTTTCTTTTGTCATCAAATTTAACCAGTCACCTGTTAATGAATTAGCAAAACATATCAGCTATTGTTAGCTATCTATTTTAACCATTTTCCCATTGAGAGCTAACTGTAATCCATTGTTCCGGACTGTTAGCTGTCTATTTTAACCATTTACCCATAGAGTGGTGGTGTAGACATTTGTTTTTTTTTTGTTTGTTTGTTTGTTTGTTTGGTTGGTTTTTTGCAGGCAAACCTGGAAGTAAACATTGTGCCGGCTCCCTCACCAAAAAACCTATTTGATTTTTCTATTAGACTTTAAATTATCGCAGGAAGTAAGCTCTTTGGCAAGTTTATGATACTTACATGTTTTGTTCAGCAAGATAATCTTCCCAAATGATCTACACTTTTATGATTTTTGTAGCATAAATGCAATCGCCAGCCTTTGATGTCGCCACCACAACAAGACTGTCAATGTGATCTTATCCCTACTCATCATATTCTGATGCTCACGGTGTCGTTTTTTTTTGTGTGTGTGACAAATATATATATAAAAAAGCCTTGTCTCTGAGACATGGGTCTTCTTTTTTGTATAAAAAGAAAAATAATCTTGTCAGGCATGTTTTGCATTAGAAAATAAACCTGATTTTAGTTTTAAAATATATCTAACTTTGTCTTAATAAGAAATCCAAGATAGTATTGAGCTAGATTTAATCAGTAGCAAGCTAAAAAATGTGGTTTGCATGACATCCCAGCAGGGGAATGAATTTTTTTTTCTTATTTTAAGAGTAAAACCATCTGCACAACTTCTTAATTTAAGAATCTTATGAAATGATGCTGATTAAAGTTTGTTCATCTATTTTTTATTCATTGTCGACAGCAGCTGCTGCTTCACATTTCGCATTATTACTTTTAAGGAAAGCTGCAGACTGGTCTACACACACACACACACACACACACACACACACACATACAGCAAAATACGAATGACAGTGCTGAAGAGAAACTGCATGGCTCACAAACACATGACAAATCTGAAAATACAGTTTAACAGGATTCTTGACCCAATGAAACAAATCTAAGCAAATAGCAGATTTCAGAGCTTGTGGTTGTTTCTGAGGACATTTCTTGATCTAAATACAAATTAATTGTTTCTAGAAATAAGGCTGCGATCTGAAACTCTGGCTGACTCATAGTACAGCGATGCAATGTGGTTCAGTGCTGCAGGCATCATCAGTGTAACGTACAGGAAACTTCCAGTAAACAATTCAAACTGGATCAGAAATATTATTTGTCTTTCACGATGACAACCATACATATATTTTCTGAAATAAGGCCCCACAGGGGACACCAGAAGTGGAGGGACTTTGCATCTCTGTAGGTTATTGTTTTTAAAATATTCATGCTTCCCTCTCAGGATTAAATGTATTTCTTTGTGGTTTTCATTTGGCTCTGCTGGGAATATTGATCCATTTCTTCTACACCGTAGGATGTTTTTTCAAGGGCACTGCAGCTCGACCTGAGTGAACACGTGCAGCCTCCTTGCCCAATGTAAATTATGAATCAGCTAAAACCGTGGTTATGACCCGCTGTCGTAATGAGATGCTCACCTTGTGGAAGATCTCGTCATGATCCGAGGCCAGCAGAGAGGGCTTCAATATTAATGACACAAGCTGTTGATGAGCTACCTGTCAGTCCGCTGGGGTTCAACTCACAGCTTGTTGATATCAGACAGCATACAGACCTTCTGGTGCAGGAAAAAGAATGAGCTCAAAGTCTGACGAAAGTCATGTCCTTGTATGTTGTCAGTAAAGTTGAAGCCTAAGTTTATAGACGGAGGAGATCTGGTTTTAAGGTGCCCAGAGAGCAGGTTTGGTTTACTCAAACTGAGCGAATTCAGTCCTTTAATTTGGAGTGCTTGTGTTGAATTAGTTCAGTTCAAATAAACACAAGAAATGTGTGCTCTAGAGAAAGGATCAGCACCCAGTGAATAACCTCCTAAGCCCTATAATAAGCTATTATGGCAAGGCTTAACTATACAGACCAGTGAGCAGTGATAACTAACATGTCTTTGGGGTCATCAGGTGGGAACCTCCTTTCACCAGTGTTTC